>NC_068426.1:8074341-8206912 GCF_023373465.1 Oncorhynchus keta
AGGGTTGACTAACAGGGTGGACTGTATCCAGGGTTGACTGTAACAGGGTTGACTATAACAGGGTGGACTGTAACACTGTAGGGTGGACTGTAACAGGGTATAACTGGACTGTAACAGGGTTGACTATAACAGGGTGGACTGTAACAGGGTGGACTGTAACAGGGTGGACTGTAACAGGGTTGACTATAACAGGGTTGTCTATAACTGGGTGGACTGTAACAGGATTGACTATAACTGGGTGGACTGTAACAGGGTTGTCTATAACTGGGTGGACTGTAACAGGGTGGACTGTAACAGGGTGGACTGTAACAGGATTGACTATAACAGGGTGGACTGTAACAGGGTTGACTGTAACAGGGTGGACTATAACAGGGTGGACTGTAACAGGGTTGACTATAACAGGGTGGACTGTAACAGGGTGGACTGTAAAATGGTCGACCGTAACAGGATGGACTGTAACAGGGTGGACAGCAACAGGGTTGAAGGAGTGAAGGAGTAATTCGTCTTCGTCTCATTTCTCTCATCCTAATCCAAACTGATTGTGAGTGTTATTAGTTTGTTGCTCTCTAGATTGAAATATTTCCACTTTTTTTGTCTTTTTAATGTAGCTGCTTAGTCAGAGTTGAATTGATTAGAGCATTCTCTCAGTTGAATTAATAGGAGCTTTGGAGAATAACTGACTGAATATATTTGGAGACGCCATCATTTCTGGTTAACATCAAACAGTCACATCGCAAATCTAGTGAAGTGGGGCTTGTGGGCGTGTGTGTGTGTGTGTGTGTGTGTGTGTGTGTGTGTGTGTGTGTGTGTGTGTGTGTGTGTGTGTGTGTGTGTGTGTGTGTGTGTGAGATGACTTTAAAGAGAGACAGAATTAAAGAGAAAGAACAAAACAACAGATGTATTTTACTAGTCCTCTCACTGATACACTGATTAACATAGAAAGTGAGGCCCACCAAATCCACTAACAGGAGATCAAACCTTGCCATCTGCAATGGATTATACATGGGGTTACACACACACACACACACACACACACACACACACACACACACACACACACACACACACACACACACACACACACACACACACACACACACACACACACACACACACACACACACACACACACACACACACACACACACACACACACAGTGGTTCTTCAACAATTAATGTGCACACCGAAATACCAGCCAAAACACTCACATACTCACTGATGAGCGATAAAAAGAGATTGACACAGGACTCTCACTGATGTTCGAATGTGTAAAGACAAACACACCTAAACACCAATGGTTATTCATGAACTGACCCTGGATCATCGTCACACACAAATTCTAACTTACAGACAGACTCACTGTGAGATGACAATATAGAGACAGATTCACTGTGAGGTGACAGTATAGAGACAGACTCACTGTGAGATGACAATATAGAGACAGATTCACTGTGAGGTGACAGTATAGAGACAGACTCACTGTGAGATGACAGTATAGAGACAGACTCACTGTGAGGTGACAGTATAGAGACAGACACACTGTGAGGTGACAATATAGAGACAG
The DNA here is from genome assembly GCF_023373465.1 of Oncorhynchus keta. Taxonomy (NCBI): domain Eukaryota; kingdom Metazoa; phylum Chordata; class Actinopteri; order Salmoniformes; family Salmonidae; genus Oncorhynchus; species Oncorhynchus keta. The sequence continues at coordinate 8,075,907 of NC_068426.1, forward strand.
ATTCACTGTGAGGTGACAATATAGAGACAGATTCACTGTGAGGTGACAGTATAGAGACAGACTCACTGTGAGGTGACAGTATAGAGACAGACACACTGTGAGGTGACAGTATAGAGACAGACTCACTGTGAGGTGACAGTATAGAGACAGACTCACTGTGAGGTGACAGTACAGAGATAGACACACTGTGAGGTGACAGTATAGAGACAGACTCACTGTGAGGTGACAGTATAGAGACAGACACACTGTGAGGTGACAGTTTAGAGACAGACTCACTGTGAGGTGACAGTATAGAGACAGACTCACTGTGAGGTGACAGTACAGAGATAGACACACTGTGAGGTGACAGTACAGGGACAGACACACTGTGACGTGACAGTATAGAGACAGACTCACTGTGAGGTGACATGCACACACAATGTGTGTCTGTGTGTGTCTCTGTGTCTGTCTCTATACTGTCACCTCACAGTGTGTGTATTTGTGTTGTGTGTGTTTGTCTCTGTGTGTATTTGTGTTGTGTGTGTTTGTCTCTGTGTGTCTGTGTGTGTCTCTGTGTGTGTCTCTGTGTCTGTCTCTGTGTCTGTCTCTATACTGTCACCTCACAGTGTGTGTATTTGTGTTGTGTGTGTTTGTCTCTGTGTGTCTGTGTGTGTCTCTGTGTGTGTCTCTGTGTCTGTCTCTATACTGTCACCTCACAGTGTGTGTATTTGTGTTGTGTGTGTTTGTCTCTGTGTGTCTGTGTGTGTGTCTCTGTGTGTGTCTCTGTGTTTGTCTCTGTGTCTGTCTCTATACTGTCACCTCACAGTGTGTGTATTTGTGTTGTGTGTGTTTGTCTCTGTGTCTGTCTCTGTGTCTGTCTCTGTGTCTGTCTCTGTGTTACTAATGCCCCTTGTGTAGCAGAGTGACATATGAATAAGACACTTAACAAGAACTAATGAATAATGTCCTTGGATTGCAAACTGTTTGGAGAGGAGTGGAGAGTGCCACCCACACACCACTGACATACACGATATCCTGTGGCGTCCCACAGGGTTCGATAATTGGACTTTTTTGTAATTCCTAATCTAAATCAATGACCTTGCTACTGTGTCTTCTACTCTACTTCCCATTCCCTTTGCTGATTTTTATCACACAATAATTTTGACTGACTAATTAATGAAGCAAACTCAGGCATGGCCACATTTTCTGAATGGTTCCAGATTAACAAATATATATTTTAATGTTTAAAAAAATCCAAATGCATTGTGTTCACTAGTAAGAATAAGAAGAAAAAAAAGAGCTAGAATCTGAATTGGTGGTAATGAAATGTAACCAGTCACATCCACTAGATTCCTCTGAGTTCTAAGTGATGAAAAGATCCTATTCAATTTGTTTGCAGCAACGTGATGAAATCTGTTGGTATCATCAGAAAGATTAGTGGTTTGGTTTATCAGGCTTGCTTCCTATCTGCTTCCTATCTGTCACGACTTCTGCCGAAGACAGCTCCTGTCCTTGTTCGGGGGGCGTTCGACGTCACCGGCTTTCTAGCCACTCTGTGGTGGATAGGTTAGGTCTGTTTTGTGTGGGTTACTCTGTGGTGGGCTGGTTAGGTCTGTGGGTTACTCTGTGGTGGGCTGGTTAGGTCTGTGGGTTACTCTGTGGTGGGCTGGTTAGGTCTGTGGGTTACTCTGTGGTGGGCTGGTTAGGTCTGTGGGTTACTCTGTGGTGGGTAGGTTAGGTCTGTGGGTTACTGTGGTGGGTTTAGGTCTGTGGGTTACTGTGGTGGGCTGGTTAGGTCTGTGGGTTACTCTGTGGTGGGCTGGTTAGGTCTGTGGGTTACTCTGTGGTGGGTAGGTTAGGTCTGTGGGTTACTCTGTGGTGGGTAGGTTAGGTCTGTGGGTTACTCTGTGGTGGGCTGGTTAGGTCTGTGGGTTACTCTGTGGTGGGTAGGTTAGGTCTGTGTGTTACTCTGTGGTGGGTAGGTTAGGTCTGTGGGTTACTCTGTGGTGGGCTGGTTAGGTCTGTGGGTCACTCTGTGGTGGGCTGGTTAGGTTGCAGCCACCCCTCCGCTTGCAAATATGAAGAGTGGTACTAAGTGACGTGTTGGATTTGCCCCAAACACAACGGTTTTTATTCAGGAAATAAAGGGAATTTCTTTGCCACATTTTTTTTGCAGTTTTACTTTAGTGCCTTATTGTAAACAGGATGCATGTTTTGGAAGAATATTTGTTATTCTGTTCAGGCTATCTTCATTCCGCTCTGTCATCTGGGTTATTATTGTGGAGTGACTGTGATGCTGTTGGTCCATCCTAAGTTTTCTCCTATCACAGCCAACTGCAAGGGATGGATCACAATGTACAGAATGGTCACCTGGAGGAAAATGGGGGAGGGTGATGCTTTTTCTTTAATCGGGGGAGGGTCATGTAATTTGAAATGTAAATAGAGAAATAAAAAATGTTTTTAATATTTTAATATTTTTCAGTGTTTTAAAATGAGTTGCTTGTTAGACTATATAATGGATGTGTGCCAGATGCCCCTCATCTCAGATTCTCTGCTGGCCGTTTAACATCAAGTGCGCATATAAGCTATTTTTTATTTATATTTTATTTCACCTTTATTTAACCAGGTAGGCAAGTTGAGAACAAGTTCTCATTTACAATTGCGACCTGGCCAAGATAAAGCAAAGCAGTTCGACAACGACACAGAGTTACACATGGAGTAAAAACAAACATACAGTCAATAGTACAGTATAAACAAGTCTATTCTATATACAATGTGAGCAAATGAGGTGAGAAGGGAGGTAAAGGCAAAAAAGGCCATGGTGGCAAAGTAAATACAATATAGCAAGTAAAACACTGGAATGGTAGTTTTGCAATGGAAGAATGTGCAAAGTAGAAATAAAAAATAATGGGGTGCAAAGGAGCAAAATAAATAAATAAATGAAATACAGTTGGGAAAGAGGTAGTTGTTTGGGCTAAATTATAGGTGGGCTATGTGCAGGTGCAGTAATCTGTGAGGTGCTCTGACAGTTGGTGCTTAAAGCTAGTGAGGGAGATAAGTGTTTCCAGTTTCAGAGATTTTTGTAGTTCGTTCCAGCCAACGAGATATAAGCTATTTAGTGTGGTCTCAATAAAATGATCCATAGCCTATAGGCTATTGGCTACGACGTGCATGCTCGGAGAAGAACAGAGTACAGTTATATTTCTGAGATAGCTGCTGGGATGGTGTAAATTAAACTAGGCTGCATTACACACGGCAATGGATATTCCAGCCCTGAGCCCCGGCCTGCTCCAACCCTGAGCCCCGGCCTGCTCCAACCCTGAGCCCCGGCCTGCTCCAACCCTGAGCCCCGGCCTGCTCCAACCCTGAGCCCCGGCCTGCTCCAACCCTGAGCCCCGGCCTGCTCCAACCCTGAGCCCCGGCCTGCTCCAACCCTGAGCCCCGGCCTGCTCCAACCCTGAGCCCCGGCCTGCTCCAACCCTGAGCCCCGGCCTGCTCCAGCCCTGAGCCCCGGCCTGCTCCAACCCTGAGCCCCGGCCTGCTCCAACCCTGAGCCCCAGCCTGCTCCAACCCTGAGCCCCGGCCTGCTCCAACCCTGAGCCCCAGCCTGCTCCAACCCTGAGCCCCGGCCTGCTCCAGCCCTGAGCCCCGGCCTGCTCCAACCCTGAGCCCCGGCCTGCTCCAACCCTGAGCCCCGGCCTGCTCCAGCCCTGAGCCCCGGCCTGCTCCAACCCTGAGCCCCGGCCTGCTCCAACCCTGAGCCCCGGTCTGCTCTGCTCTTGCTGATCAACAAGTTTGTGTGCTGCCTTTTTATTTTTTATTTCACCTTTATTTAACCAGGTAGGTTAGTTGAGAACACCTTTATTTAACCAGGGAGGCCAGTTGAGAACACCTTTATTTAACCAGGTAGGCTAGTTGAGAACACCTTTATTTAACCAGGTAGGCTAGTTGAGAACACCTTTATTTAACCAGGTAGGCTAGTTGAGAACACCTTTATTTAACCAGGTAGGCTAGTTGAGAACACCTTTATTTAACCAGGTAGGCTAGTTGAGAACACCTTTATTTAACCAGGTAGGCTAGTTGAGAACACCTTTATTTAACCAGGGAGGCCAGTTGAGAACACCTTTATTTAACCAGGTAGGCCAGTTGAGAACACCTTTATTTAACCAGGTAGGCCAGTTGAGAACACCTTTATTTAACCAGGTAGGCCAGTTGAGAACACCTTTATTTAACCAGGTAGGCTAGTTGAGAACACCTTTATTTAACCAGGTAGGCCAGTTGAGAACACCTTTATTTAACCAGGTAGGCTAGTTGAGAACACCTTTATTTAACCAGGTAGGCTAGTTGAGAACACCTTTATTTAACCAGGTAGGCAAGTTGAGAACACCTTTATTTAACCAGGTAGGCTAGTTGAGAACACCTTTATTTAACCAGGTAGGCTAGTTGAGAACACCTTTATTTAACCAGGTAGGCTAGTTGAGAACACCTTTATTTAACCAGGTAGGCTAGTTGAGAACACCTTTATTTAACCAGGTAGGCTAGTTGAGAACACCTTTATTTAACCAGGTAGGCTAGTTGAGAACACCTTTATTTAACCAGGTAGGCAAGTTGAGAACACCTTTATTTAACCAGGTAGGTTAGTTGAGAACACCTTTATTTAACCAGGTAGGCCAGTTGAGAACACCTTTATTTAACCAGGTAGGCTAGTTGAGAACACCTTTATTTAACCAGGTAGGCTAGTTGAGAACACCTTTATTTAACCAGGTAGGCTAGTTGAGAACACCTTTATTTAACCAGGTAGGCTAGTTGAGAACACCTTTATTTAACCAGGTAGGCTAGTTGAGAACACCTTTATTTAACCAGGTAGGCTAGTTGAGAAGACCTTTATTTAACCAGGTAGGCTAGTTGAGAACACCTTTATTTAACCAGGTAGGCTAGTTGAGAACACCTTTATTTAACCAGGTAGGTTAGTTGAGAACACCTTTATTTAACCAGGTAGGTTAGTTGAGAACACCTTTATTTAACCAGGTAGGCTAGTTGAGAACACCTTTATTTAACCAGGTAGGCTAGTTGAGAACACCTTTATTTAACCAGGTAGGTTAGTTGAGAACACCTTTATTTAACCAGGTAGGCAAGTTGAGAACACCTTTATTTAACCAGGTAGGCAAGTTGAGAACACCTTTATTTAACCAGGTAGGCTAGTTGAGAACACCTTTATTTAACCAGGTAGGCTAGTTGAGAACACCTCTATTTAACCAGGTAGGCTAGTTGAGAACACCTTTATTTAACCAGGTAGGCTAGTTGAGAACACCTTTTTAACCAGGTTTAACACAGGTAGGCTAGTTGAGAACACCTTTATTTAACCAGGTAGGCTAGTTGAGAACACATTTATTTAACCAGGTAGGCTAGTTGAGAACACCTTTATTTAACCAGGTAGGCTAGTTGAGAACACCTTTATTTAACTAGGTAGGCTAGTTGAGAACACCTTTATTTAACTAGGTAGGCAAGTTGAGAACACCTTTATTTAACTAGGTAGGCTAGTTGAGAACACCTTTATTTAACTAGGTAGGCTAGTTGAGAACACCTTTATTTAACTAGGTAGGCTAGTTGAGAACACCTTTATTTAACCAGGTAGGCTAGTTGAGAACACCTTTATTTAACCAGGTAGGCCAGTTGAGAACACCTTTATTTAACCAGGTAGGCAAGTTGAGAACACCTTTATTTAACTAGGTAGGCTAGTTGAGAACACCTTTATTTAACCAGGTAGGCTAGTTGAGAACACCTTTATTTAACCAGGTAGGCTAGTTGAGAACACCTTTATTTAACCAGGTAGGCCAGTTGAGAACACCTTTATTTAACTAGGTAGGCTAGTTGAGAACACCTTTATTTAACCAGGTAGGCTAGTTGAGAACACCTTTATTTAACCAGGTAGGCTAGTTGAGAACACCTTTATTTAACCAGGTAGGCTAGTTGAGAACATGTTCTCATTTACAACTGCGACCTGGCCAAGATAAAGCAACGCAGTGTGACACATACAGTACAACAACACAGAGTTACAAGTGGAATAAAACAAACATAGAGTCAATAATAATACAGTAGAAAAAGTCTATATAGAGTGTCTGCAAATGAGGTAAGATAAGGGAGGTAAGGAAACAAATGGGCCATGGTGGCGAAGTAATTACGATTAATTACCAATTAAACACTGGAGTGATAGATAGGCCTACGGTGGCAGTTAAGGGGGAGAGTCAAAGGCATCTTCTGAATTTGCACTCTCTTACATGCGGACTAGCCAATTGCCTATGCTCTTGTTCAGTTTGAGAAGGAAAGCGTAAAGATGAGGAGGACCGGTCAAATTTGATGGCTTGCTACTGCTATAATTGATTTGATTAAAAACAATATGTTTCTTCATCCATATTAATTTCAGAGAAGTCCGATTTTCTCCTTGTAACTCTTACTATAATTAATGTTTAAACCCTTACTGTTTTAAAGTCACCATTGGCCTCATGGTGAAATCCCTGAGTGGTTTCCTTCCTCTCTGGCAACTGAGTTAGGAAGGACGCCTGTATCTTTGTAGTGACTGGTTGTATTGATACACCATCCAAAGTGTAATTAATAACTTCACAATGCTCAAATGGATATTCAATGACTGCTTTTTTGTATTTGTTTGTGTTGGAAAACCTGTCACACCCTGACCTTAGAGAGCCTTTTTATGTCTCTATTTGGTTTGGTCAGGGTGTGATTTGGGTGGAACATTCTATGTTCTTTATTTCTAGGTTTTGTATTTTGTCTATCGTTGTCTCTGATTGGGAATCATACTTTGGCAGCCTGTTGCCACCTGTGTTTGTGATTATTTTCTGTTTTGTGTTTCTGCACCTGACAGAACTGTTCGTTGTCGTTTTGCTCTTTGTTATTTTGTTCAAGTGTTTTGATAATAAATCATGAACACTTACCACGCTGCGCTTTGGTCCACTTCTTCCACCGACGACAAGAGTCGTGACAAAACCTCCCTTGTCTTTGTTTGAAATTCACTGCTCAACTGAGGGATCTTACAAATAATTGTATGTGTGGAGTACAGAGATGAGGTAGTCATTCAAAAGTCATGTTAAACACTATTCATTGTACACAGAGTGAGTTCGTGACTCGTTAAGCACATTTTTATTCCTGGACTTATTTAGGCCATAATGAAAGGGTTGAATGCTTTGACTCAAAACATTTGAGGTTTCATTTTTACTTAATTAGAAAGAAAAAAATATTCTCAAAAACCATAATTCAACTTTGACATTATGGGGTATTGTGTGTAGGCCAGTAACACATCTTAATTTCATCCATTTTAAATTCAGGATGTAACACAACAAAATGTGGAAAAAGTCAAGGGACATTTTTTTTGCACATTTTCTGAAGGCCCTGTAGGTCTGGGTATGTGGGTTACTCTGTGGTGGGAAACTTTAAAAAATGTCCTGTTGTTTTAGCATTGAAAACACAATGTTCTATCAACTGAGCCACATGGGTCACTGTCTTCTCCTTCAGCATGTGAGGATGTGGGTACACAGATCCCCGAGTCTGCGGCCCCTCATGATGGGTTCAGGTTTTTTTGTGTGCCCCCACCCCCATCAAAGTTGCCCATCCCTGAACTGGACCAATGACCAGTCTGTAGCTCATACCCTGCACACCTCAGAGGAAGAGCATGACTAAGAAAACTAATGACCCGTAATGATTTTTATTTTAGTTATTTTGCATTTTCATACATTTATTTTATTTTATTGTATTGGCCACAACCCAGGCATTCCAAGCGTCATGCTCTACCAACTGAGCGACACAGGAATGACGAGGATGGTGTTGATGTTGATGATGATGATGAAGATGACCATGTTGCTGATGATGAATGTGTTGATGAAGCACTCATCATAAACTGAGTATACCAAACATTAAGAACACCTGTTGTGTCAAGTTGGCTGGATGTCCTTTCGGTGGTAGAAAATTATTGATACACACAGGAAACTATTGAGCTTGAAAAACCTAGCAACGTTGCAGTTCTTGACACAAACCTGGAGCGCCTGGCACCTACTATCACACCTCATTCAAAGGCACTTAAATATTTAATCTTGCCCATTCAACTTCTGAATGAATCTCATACAAAATCCATGTCTCAATTGTCTCAAGGCTTAAAAGTACTTATTTAACCTGTCTCTTCTCCTCCCCTCCACTGGTTGAAGTGGATTTAAAAAGTGACACAAATAAGGGATCATAGATTTCACCTGGATTCACCTGGTCAGGCTATGTCATGGAAAGAGCAGGTGTTCTTAATGTTTTGTATACTCAGTGCCTTTGGAATGTATTCAGACCCCTTGACTTTTTCCACATTTTGTTACATTACAGCTGTCATGACGTTGGCCTGTGGGTGAGGTTTATGACCCCCACCCATAAAAACCTTTCTCCCTTTCCTCTCTCATGACTCTACAGAAGGACTCTTGAAAAGCCTTTGTTAAACATAGAGAGTCTGGGCACTTCAACACGTGGGGGGAAAGGAACCATATTTCGGTAATCCAACCAGTTGAAACCAGTTGAAAATATGCGTTGGTACTTAATGAATATGATGCCAGATCAGTTGGTGTCTGAGACATGATTACTGATGATAGGACGACATAAACTGTATCTTGGAAAGTCTACACATTCTAGTTATCAGATTCACATGGAATTGTTGTGCAGTTTACATGTTTAAATTTGAAACTATTTGTGAAAAGATTAAATGTAATTTTAGCTTTCAAATGAGAGAATTTGGTTTTCATGAGTGCACTATGCTCAACTCAGTGGTCCTGCCCATGTGAACAGACATTGGTTATGTCTGTGCGACAGTCCTACGTTAAAAGGGCTCAGATAATAAGCTGTTCCAAGGACGTGTGAACCTAAAGAACTAAGCCAACCTTAGAGAACCTAACGAAATTAGCATCGAATTTCAATGTGAAGGTGACGACCTACACCCCGGAAGGATGAATTTCGACTATACCAGCCAGAATATAGCATGAGCTTAAAAGTATGGCAACTTGGTATGAAGTTTGAACTCTTATTAACTCCAGAAGTGATACCTCCTGGACGTTGAGTTAGCAGCAGTTGCTAAATGTGGTCTAGGAGAGGACGGACAAAGTATCCCTTCTAGCATGCTCCAGTTCACAACTAGACATTCTTCAGAGGACCAGAGATCCATAAAGGACAAATCAAATCAAATCAAATCAAATCAAATTTATTTATATAGCCCTTCGTACATCAGCTGATATCTCAAAGTGCTGTACAGAAACCCAGCCTAAAACCCCAAACAGCAAACAATGCAGGTGTAAAAGCACAGCCTTTCATCGACGGCCAATCTAACAAAGCGCAGCTCAGAGTAAATATTTATTGCAAACTCCTTTATCAAATGGGCGGTTATTTAGAATGCATAAGATTCTGTATTTACAATAGCATAGCTTCTCCCTTTGTTACTCAGTCTTCCCGCTCTTTCACTCAAACCCAACCCCCTCTCTTTGTGTAACCAGCTGTCGTAGCTGTTCCGTCCACCAGGGACATTTTCTTTATGACATAATTTGTCATCAATCTATGATCCATTCTGTGTATATGTAATTCTGTGTGATTATTTAGGTATTTAGTAAATAAATAATTAAACCAAATTTTGTATTGCAGATTCAACTTGTTAGCCAGGGTGCGTGAAGATAACCAAGATTTTACAACTTTCAGATGAGACTAAACAAGGTGACGATTAAATATTGACTGCTATTGATGTAAAATATTACTAGGTCTTTAAGAAATTATTAGGAAGTTAACAGCTCTATAAACATTATTTTGTGGTGCCCCGAGTTTCTAGTTTATTATCTACATGATTAGCTCAATCAGGTAATATTAATTACAGAGAAATTATTTTATAGAATAGCATGTCATATCACTTCATCCGTCATAGCCAAAGACACGACACAGCCTTATTCTAAAATGGATTAAATTTTTTTAATCCTTAGCAATCTACACAAAATACCCCATAATGACAAAGCAAAAACTCCTTTTTAGAAAAACTTATTAACCTATGAAAATATTCAGACCCTTTGCTATGAGACTCGAAATTGAGCTCAGGTGCATCCTGTTTACGTTGATCATCCTTGAGTCCACCTGTGGTAAATTCAATTGATTGGACATAATTTGGAAAGGCACATACCTTCTTATATAAGGTCCCTACAATTGACAGGGCATGTCAGAGCAAAAACCAAGCCATGAGGTCGAAGGAATTGTCCGTAGCGCTCTGAGACAGGATTGTGTCAAGGCACAGATCTGAGGAAGGGTACCAAAACATTTCTTCAGCATTGAAGGTCCCCAAGAACACCGTTTAATCATTCTTAAATGGAAGAAGTTTTGAACAACAAAGACTATTCCTGGCCAAACTGAGCAATGGGAGGAGAAGGTTCTTGGTCAGGGAGGTGACCAAGAACCAGATGGTCACTCTGACAGAGCTCTAGAGTCCCTCTGTGGAGATAATTGAACCTTCCAGACGGACAACCATCTCTGCAGCACTCCACCAGTCAGACCTTTATGGTAGAGGGACCAGACGGAAGCCTGCTCCAGAGAGCTAAGAACCACAGACTGGGGCGAAAGTTCATCTTCCAACAGGACAACGACCATAAGCACACAGCCACGACAATGCAGGAGTGGCTTCGGGACATGTCTCTGAATGTCCTTGAGTGGCCCAGCCAGAGCCTGGACTTGAACCCGATCGAACATATCTGGAGAGACCTGAAAATAAATTAGCAAACAATTCTGAAACCTGTTTTTTGTTTTGTCATTATGGGGTGTAGTGTGTAGACTGATGAGGGAAGAAAACAATTTAATCCATTTTAGAATAACGCTGTAACCTTACAAAAATGCGGAAAAAGTCAAGGGGTCTGAATACTTTATCGAAGTCACTGTATGGCTTGATGGACCATGAGACAGCCCGTAGGCTAAGAGGAGGAGGAGTTTCGATGATGTCAGTTGATACCAAGCTGAATGATCCTGATGTGAAGCCCATCAGACAGCTGAATTCAGCCGGGCCACAGCCTTAAGGGTTTACAATTAGACACAAGCTGTCGAGCAGTCAGCCATAATAACCCCTCTTAAATGTATTTAATTAAAACACTGGAGGTTGCATCCCAAATGGAACCCTCTCCCTTGCTAGTTGTTCACGATAAAGGGTATAGGGTAAAGGGAATAGGGCGCCATTTGTGACGCAGACTGACGTCAAGAGTTTAATTGAATTTTTAATGTAAACTTGCTTGGTGCTGTGAACCTGTTTAAGACTGTGAGCAAAGGTGAGCTTAGTGGATGATGCGAACTTTCCCAAACGGCACCCTATTCCCTATGTAGCGCACTACAGTTGACCAGGGCCAATAGGGCTTCCTATTCCCTATTTAGTGCACTACTTTTGACCTCTGTCCATAGGGCACTAGATACAGTAGAGAAAAGGTTGCCTTTTGGGATACACACAGCCTTAGTGGATGCAGTGAACTATCTTGGAGCTGTGACCTGTGACCTGTGACCTGTGACCTGTGAGCAAAGTAAACTTTTGTTTAAGCAAAGGATAATTCATTTGGTGCAGTGAACTGTGGGATATGTTGACCAGAGGTTAACCTAGCCAAATAGGATAGAATATAGCCTGTTGATCTTGTCTGGTGCTGCCAACACACACACACACACACACACATAACACACACACACATAACACACACACGCATGAATACACACACTCTATTTTTGAGTTAGTTGGATCTGCCACAGGCGTGGTTACAGCCGGGTATTCCTATATGAATCTACACTCACTTAATTGAGTTGGCAGAGAACATTTCTTAGTGCACCATGTTCCAAACGGCACCCTGTTCCTGACGTGGCGAACTACTTTTGACCAGAGCCCGAGGGGCTCGTATCAAAAGTAGTGCACTACATAGGGAATAGGAAGTCCTATTGACCCTGGTCAACTGTAGTGCACTACATAGGGAATAGGAAGTGCTATTGACCCTGGTCAACTGTAGTGCACTACATAGGGAATTGGGTGCCACGACAGTCAACAACACTTGACAGATCTCACTGAGGATGACAGACAAGAACACCTGACAGATCTCACTGATGACAGACAAGAACACCTGACAGGTCACACTGATGACAGACAAGAACACCTGACAGATCTCACTGATGACAGACAAGAACACCTGACAGGTCACACTGATGACAGACAAGAACACCTGACAGATCACACTGATGACAGACAAGAACACCTGACAGATCTCACTGATGACAGACAAGAACACCTGACAGATCTCACTGATGACAGACAAGAACACCTGACAGATCTCACTGATGACAGACAAGAACACCTGACAGATCTCACTGATGACAGACAAGAACACCTGACAGGTCACACTGAGGATGACAGACAAGAACACCTGACAGATCTCACTGATGACAGACAAGAACACCTGACAGGTCACACTGAGGATGACAGACAAGAACACCTGACAGATCTCACTGATGACAGACAAGAACACCTGACAGGTCACACTGATGACAGACAAGAACACCTGACAGATCTCACTGATGACAGACAAGAACACCTGACAGATCTCACTGATGACAGACAAGAACACCTGACAGATCTCACTGATGACAGACAAGAACACCTGACAGGTCACACTGAGGATGACAGACAAGAACACCTGACAGGTCACACTGAGGATGACAGACAAGAACACCTGACAGGTCACACTGATGACAGACAAGAACACCTGACAGATCTCACTGATGACAGACAAGAACACCTGACAGACAAGAACACCTGACAGATCTCACTGATGACAGACAAGAACTGACTGACAGACAAGAACACCTGACAGATCTCACTGATGACAGACAAGAACACCTGACAGGTCACACTGAGGATGACAGACAAGAACACCTGACAGGTCACACTGAGGATGACAGACAAGAACACCTGACAGGTCACACTGATGACAGACAAGAACACCTGACAGATCTCACTGATGACAGACAAGAACACCTGACAGGTCACACTGAGGATGACAGACAAGAACAGGACAAGGAGAATCACTCACCATCAGTTTTGCACACACACACACTGGGACAGGATTTACACCAGTAAGTCATCCTAACCTCACTTCCACGTCTTCAAACCTGCAATATATTGGAATATAAACAAACCTTTTTGTCTCATGTGATCAGTGACAAAGTAAATAGACTTTCATAATAAGGCGTCTTTCCTTTTCTGTCAGGTGCTCATGCACATAATTGGAAAACTCAGAGCACCTGAAACCTTAAAGGAGTGATTCACCTTTTTAACCAAATCTCTATTTTTGATGTATGTAATAGAATTTCACTTGGTTTGGAGAAACTTACCCCACCAGCAATATACTTCCTCATTGCTCATTCTGCAGTACATGAGCCAAGGATAAACATGAACCCAAATTCGTCCTTTTTAGATATGACAAAGCTCTCAGTATACATTTCTGTGTGCTATCAAGCAACTACTTTCTCGTTTTTTTTCCCATTTCACCAAGGAAAAGTATCGCTCGAGTCCATCAAAACGGAACATAATGTAGATAAAGAGTTCAGAACATCTACGGATTTGCATCACTACACTGAGAGCTTTGGCCTTTCTAAAAGGATGTATTTGGCTGTTTTTGGAGCCTTTGTTCATGTTTATCGATGGGTCCCCCATACTGCAGAACAAGCAATAAGGAAGTCTATTGCTAGTGTTATTAGTTTATAAAAACACTTCTATAACATGCCATTTACATCAAAAATAGTGAATCATTCCTTTAACTCAAAATATCTGTTTATTTAATCCAATTAAATTATCTTAAATGTATTTCTGGTTATGGTGGGTAGGTTATGCTGGGTAGGTTATGCTGGGTAGGTTATGCTGGGTAGGTTAAAAACACTTCTATAACATGCCATTTACATCAAAAATAGTGAATCATTCCTTTAACTCAAAACATCCGTTTATTTAATCCAATGTGGGTAGGTTATGCTGGTTATGTTATGCTGGGTTATGCTGGGTTTATGCTGGGTTATGCTGGGTTTATGCTGGGTTTATGCTGGGTAGCTGGGTTATGCTGGGTAGGTTATGCTGGGTAGGTTATGCTGGGTAGGTTATGCTGGGTAGGTTATGCTGGGTAGGTTATGCTGGGTAGGTTATGCTGGGTAGGTTATGCTGGGTAGGTTATGCTGGGTAGGTTATGCTGGGTAGGTTATGCTGGGTATGTTATGCTGGGTAGGTTATGCTGGGTAGGTTATGCTGGGTAGGTTATGGTGGGTAGGTTATGCTGAGTAGGTTATGCTGGGTAGGTTATGGTGGGTAGGTTATTACGCTTTTAGATGCATAATGGAGACATCCACTCACTTCAGTATCCCCCCCCCGTCCCCGTCCCCGTCCCCCCCCACACACACATACAGTTCAGCCTTGACTTTTTAATCTAATTGAATAGTAATTCTGTAAATAGAGAGACCTCCCTGAAGAGGTCAGTGGTTTGCTGCCTTTCATGGAGACCACTGCTGTATAACAAGATACTCCTCTGTGGTAATTCAAAATCCATGAATAGTAAGTCCCTTTATTGTTGACCATTTAATTTTTTTTTTAAAAAGGGTCCCTAGGGCTCTGGTCAATAGTAGTGCACTATATAGGGAATAGGGTGCCATAGGGCTCTGGATAATAGTAGTGCACTATATAGGGAATAGGGTGCCATAGGGCTCTAGTTAATAGTAGTGCACTATATAGGGAATAGGGTGCCATAGGGCTCTAGTTAATAGTAGTGCACTATATAGGGAATAGGGTGCCATAGGGCTCTAGTTAATAGTAGTGCACTATATAGGGAATAGGGTGCCATAGGGCTCTAGTTAATAGTAGTGCACTATATAGGGAATAGGGTGCCATAGGGCTCTGGTTAATAGTAGTGCACTATATAGGGAATAGGGTGCCATAGGGCTCTAGTTAATAGTAGTGCACTATATAGGGAATAGGGTGCCATAGGGCTCTAGTTAATAGTAGTGCACCATAGGGCTCTGGTTAATAGTAGTGCACTATATAGGGAATAGGGTGCCATAGGGCTCTAGTTAATAGTAGTGCACTAATAAATATAATAATAATAATAGTAGTGCACTTTAGGGAATAGCTTTTATCCATAGGGCTCAGTGGTCAATAGTAGTGCACTATATATTCTAGGGTGCCATAGGGCTCCCGGATAATAGTAGTGCACTACCCTGGGAAAGGGTGCCATAGGGCTCTAGTTAACTGAGCTACAGGACCACCATATAGGGAATAGGGTGCCATAGGGCTCTGGTTAATAGTAGTGCACTATATAGGGAATAGGGTGCCATAGGGCTCTAGTTAATAGTAGTGCACTATATAGGGAATAGGGTGCCATAGGGCTCTAGTTAATAGTAGTGCACTATATAGGGAATAGGGTGCCATAGGGCTCTAGTTAATAGTAGTGCACTATATAGGGAATAGGGTGCCATAGGGCTCTAGTTAATAGTAGTGCACTATATAGGGAATAGGGTGCCATAGGGCTCTGGTTAATAGTAGTGCACTATATAGGGAATAGGGTGCCATAGGGCTCTGGTTAATAGTAGTACACTATATAGGGAATAGGGTGCCATAGGGCTCTGGTTAATAGTAGTGCACTATATAGGGAATAGGGTGCCATAGGGCTCTGGTTAATAGTAGTGCACTATATAGGGAATAGGGTGCTATAGGGCTCTGGATAATAGTAGTGCACTATATAGGGAATAGGGTGCCATAGGGCTCTAGTTAATAGTAGTGCACTATATAGGGAATAGGGTGCCATAGGGCTCTGGTCAATAGTAGTGCACTATATAGGGAATAGGGTGCCATAGGGCTCTGGTCAATAGTAGTGCACTATACGGAGAATATAGTGCCTTTCGGGACAGAACCCATCAGAGTACCAGATGTGCTTTTACCCTCAATTTTAAAACCTATTTCAATGAATACTGCATCTAAATTAATACAATTGAGTTACGGGGCCTTAATAGTGAATAGGGGCAGCTGTGGTGGCTTAAGGCTGTACCCTTCAGTTAATATATTCTCCATTAATCCTGCGGTGTGGTGTCTTTATTGTTGCATTCTGGGGAGAGTTGTATTCTTCTGAAGTTAAAGATAGTTAGCTTTTGAAATGTAAAAAGGCTCACTGTTTTGCTTTTATTTCGGAGGCTTTGTAAGATGACTGAGAGAAAGAGAGAGAGAAAGGGAGAGAGAGAGAGAGAGAGACGTTGTCAGACAAAGGAAAAGAGGAGAGAAAATAGGTACAATAAACAACAAAAGAGAGAGCGAGAGAGTGAAAGAAACAGAGCGAATGAGACACTGTGAAAAGTGAGAAAAGAAAGTAGAGAGGGTAAAGGGGAGGGTAAAGTCACACAGTAATGCCTGATGATCAGGTGCAAGAGGTAGTTAAATCGTTATGTTACTCGGTTAAAACTATATTTTCACACCCTTTTAATCCTGGACAAAAGGGCCATAATGGAACATTACACTGTCAGTGAATAGTAGGGATGTGACATATACAGTGGAGAAAAACAAGGACGATAAACCCTTTGGAATTACCTGGATTTCTGCATGAATTGGTCATCAGATCTTCATCTAAGTCAAAACAACAGACAAACACAGTGTGCTTAAACTAATAACACACAAATGATTGTATTTTTCTTGTCTATATTGAATACATCATATACACATGCACAGTGTATGTTTGGGAAAAGTATGTGAACCCCGAGGCTAATGACTTCTCCAAAAGCTAATTGGAGTCAGGAGTCAGCTAACCTGGAGTCCAAACAATGAGATGAGATTGGAGACGTTGGTTAGAGCTGCCTTGCCCAAATAAAAACACTCATAACATTTGAGTTTGCTATTCACAAGAGCATTGCATTGCCTGATCGCAACAAATAATCTGCTCAGACCCCAACCAAGGATCATAAAAAGCTGTGCTATAAATTCTCGGACCACCCAAAGATTCCTTGATGCCCTTCCAGACTCCCTCTGCCTACCCAAAGGATGGTCAGAGTACAAAAATCAGTTAACCACCTAACGGAGGAACTCAATTTAAACCTTGCGCAATACCCTAGATGCAGTCGCACCCCTAAAAACGTGCTAAACATGGCTGCTAGAATCTTGACTAGAACCAATTTCTTAAGAACATAGTACTCCAGTGTTAGCCTCTCTACACTGGCTTAAGGCAAGGGCTGATTTCAAGGTTTTTACTGCTAACCTACAAAACATTACATGGGCTTGCTCCTACCTATCTTTCCGATTTGGTCCTGCCGTACATACCTACACGTACGCTATGGTCACAAGACGCAGGCCTCCTAACTGTCCCTAAAATTTCTAAGCAAACAACTGGAGGCAGGGCTGTCTCCTATAGAGCTCAATTTTTATGGAATGGTCTGCCTACCCATGTGAGAGGCGCAGACTCGGTCTTAACTTTTAAGTCTTTATTGAAGACTCATCTCTTCAGTAGGTCCTATGATTGAGTGTAGTCTGGCCCAGCAGTGTGAAGGTGAACGGAAAGGCACTGGAGCAACGAACCACCCTTGCTGTCTCTGCTTAGCCGGTTCCCCTCTCTCCACTGGGATTCTCTGCCTCTAACCCTATTACAAGGGCTGAGTTACTGGCTTACTGGTGCTCATCCATGCCATCCCTCAGTGACTCAACCCACTTGAGTGGGTTGTGTCACTGACGTGATCTTCCTGTCTGGGTTGGTTCCCCCCTTGGGTTGTGCCGTAGCGGAGGTCTTTGTGGGCTATACTCGGCCTTGTCTCAGGAAGGTAAGTTGGTGGTTGAAGATATCCCTCTAGTGGTGTGGGAGCTGTGCTTTGGCAAAGTGGGTGGGGATATATCCTTCCTGTTTGGCCCTGTCCGGTGGTATCGTCGGATGGGGCCACAGTGTCTCCTGACCCCTCCTGTCTCAGCCTCCAGTAGGGTCAGTCTGTTTTATCTGGAGTATTTCTCATGTCTTATCCGGTGTCCTGTGTGAATTTAAGTATGCTCTCTCTAATTCTCTCTTTCTCTCTTCCTTTCTCTCTCTCGGAGGACCTGAGCCCTAGGACCATGCCTCAGGACTACCTGACCTGATGACTCCTTGCTGTCCCCAGTCCACCTGGCCGTGCTGCTGCTCCAGTTTCAACTGTTCTGCCTGCGGCTATGGAACCCTGACCTGTTCACCGGACGTGCTACCTGTCCCAGACCTGCTGTTTTCAACTCTCTAGAGACAGCAGGAGCGGTAGAGATACTCTGAATGATCGGCTATGAAAAGCCAACTGACATTTACTCCTGAGGTGCTGACCTGTTCCACCCTTGACAACCACTGTGATTATTATTATTTGACCCTGCTGGTCATCTATGAACATTTGAACATCTTGACCATATGCTGTTATAATCTCCACCTGGCACAGCCAGAAGAGGACTGGCCACCCCTCATAGCCTGGTTCCTCTCTAGGTTTCTTCCTAGGTTCTGGCCTTTCTAGGGAGTTTTTCCTAGTCACTGTGATTCTACACCTGCATTGCTTGCTGTTTGTGGTTTTAGGCTGGGTTTCTGTACAGCACTTTGAGATATCAGCTGATGTAAGAAGGGCTTTATAATTAAATTTGATTTGTTGTGAACCATGCATCGAACAAAAGAGATCTCAGAAGACCTCATCAGTCCATGGTAAGAGAAATTGTCTATAAACGGAGAAATGGTGTTCATGGGAGGACACCACAGATAAAGCCACTGCTTGTCTAAAGTTTGCAATTGTGCACCTGGATGTTCCACAGCATTACTGGAAAAAAAATTCTGTGGACAAATTAAACTAGAGTTGAGTTGTTTGGAAGGAACACACAACACTATGTATGGAGAAAAAAAGGCACAGCAACATCAAAACCTCATGCTGCTTTGCTGCCTCAGGGCCTAGACAGCTTGCTATCATTGACAGAAAAAATGAATTCCTAAATTTACGCCTTCTGGAGTGGCCCAGTCAAAACACTGATCTCAACCCGATTGAGATGCTGTGGCATGACCTCAAGAGAGCGGTTCATACCAGACATCCTAAGAATATTGCTGAACTGAAAAAGTTTTGTAAAGTGGAATGGTCCAAAATTCCTCCTGACCGTTATGCAGGTCGGATCCGCAACTACAGAACACGTTTGGTTGAGGTTATTGCTGCCAAAGGAGGGTCAACCAGTTATTAAATCCAAGGGTTCACATACTTTCCCCACCCTGCACTGTGAATGTTTACACAAAGTGTTCAATAAATGTATAATTGTTTATTAGTTTAAGCAGACTGTGTTTGTCTATTGGTGTGACTAGATGAAGATCAGATCAAATTTTATGACCAATTTATGCAGAAATCCAGGTATTTCCAATGGGTTCACATACTTTTTCTTGCCTGTATATATTTTTCAAAACTTTTTTTCAGTTAAAAAAAATAATAATTCTCATACAATTCCATGTGAATTCACAATGAAGAACATGGTCCTGTAGGCTACATTAATTCTGAGCCTCACCTGACATAAGACACAATCCGACCCACTCGGATATAATTGTTCCGAGAGCCGGTTTGTGACATGCCAATTATCATACATTTATTTCATTGTTTTTATGACTCCAGAGCAGTAGGCTAGTATGCTAATCCCTGCATAAACTAATTGGTCTGAGTGTCTATTCAAAATTTGGATAAAAGCAAACCATGCCATGAATTAAGAACGAAAAAGAGCCTTCTAATTAGCCTTTTTCTTACCAAATGAAAGCCTATAGCCGACATAACAAAACAACACCTTTTACATAATAAACAATAAACAAAAACAATATTGTTTATATAATAAAATAGTCTAATTGAAACTTAAATAAACAATTCCCAGTATCTAATAGGCTATAGATTAGGCTATAAAAAATTACCTGACTTTTGGCTCCTCAAACTTTTACCAGCCACACAGGTTTAAACGTTAGCCCATATAACCTGCGTATGGTCTAAATCAGGGATGGGTAACTTTGATGGGGTGCAGTGGCTTGTGGGTCTGCATACCCACATTCATACCCACACATGCAGTCAGATCCGGCCCTATCCTTTTGAGGGCCCTAAGCAAAATGTTGTTGTGTAGACCATTGGGCGTAGAGAAAATGTTGCAGTTGTAAAGCAAGTTTGCTGCAATTCTACACATTTCGCCATGCGGTGGAGAAAATATTTTGCAATTTTATTTAAAAAAAATTCCCACCCAATTTTTGTGGTATCCAATTGGTCTTGTCTCATCGCTGCAACTATCATACAGACTCGGGAGAGGCGAAGGTCGAGAGCCGTGTGTCCTCCGAAACACAACCCAACCAAGCAAGCCACACTGCTTCTTGAGACAATGCCCACTTAAACCAGAAGCCAGCCACACAAATGTGTCAGAGGAAACACAGTACACCTGACAACCATGTCAGCGATTGTGCGCAGGTCACAGCCGGCTGCGACAGAGCCTGGACTTGAACCCAGAATCTCTAGTGGCACAGCTAGCACTGCGAAACATGTTCCTCTACTACCAAACAGAAGGTCACAATAATGAATCCCGCACAAAGAACCAGGCGGGCCAGATGACTAATAAATGAATTATACCCAACTCAAAACAGGTGTACTCAATAAACACATAAGGAGGGGGAGGAAAGAATCAGTAGCAGCTAGTAGGCCGGCGACGACGACCGCCGAGCGCCACCCGAACGGGAAGGGGAGCCACCTTCGGTCGGAGTCGTGACAAAAATCAATGGGAACATACCAGTCGGTGGTTAGACCATGCTTAATACAAGTGTAGATAACTGGTCGCTAGACTAATTTACCAGTCTAAAAAATGTTGGCTGACATGGGCTAATTGTGTAACTGTCAGTGGCTGACATAACAAGAGATAAACTTCTGATGCACAACCCCTATTTCGAAATTGCACCTTGTGTAATTCTACTATTCTAAGTAAGTTAAGTCCCCTTACATGAATGAAAGCCGAAATTAATTTAATAATTAACTGAACTGCTGTAAAACAAATACCTGCGTGCAATTTTTCAGGCTGTGTAGGCCTATGCATCTACCGGGTTATTGTCCCCCTTGTTCACAATGACTCCAAAATACTTCCCAACCAGGTATTTCTCAGCACCTGTTCCCAACCAGGTATTTCTCAGCACCTGTTCCCAACCAGGTATTTCTCAGCACCTGTTCCCAACCAGGTATTTCTCAGCACCTGTTCCCAACCAGGTATTTCTCAGCACCTGTTCCCAACCAGGTATTTCTCAGCACCTGTTCCCAACCAGGTATTTCTCAGCACCTGTTCCCATCCAGGTATTTCTCAGCACCTGTTCCCAACCAGGTATTTCTCAGCACCTGTTCCCAACCAGGTATTTCTCAGCACCTGTTCCCAACCAGGTATTTCTCAGCACCTGTTCCCATCCAGGTATTTCTCAGCACCTGTTCCCAACCAGGTATTTCTCAGCACCTGTTCCCATCCAGGTATTTCTCAGCACCTGTTCCCATCCAGGTATTTCTCAGCACCTGTTCCCAACCAGGTATTTCTCAGCACCTGTTCCCAACCAGGTATTTCTCAGCACCTGTTCCCAACCAGGTATTTCTCAGCACCTGTTCCCATCCAGGTATTTCTCAGCACCTGTTCCCAACCAGGTATTTCTCAGCACCTGTTCCCATCCAGGTATTTCTCAGCACCTGTTCCCATCCAGGTATTTCTCAGCACCTGTTCCCAACCAGGTATTTCTCAGCACCTGTTCCCATCCAGGTATTTCTCAGCACCTGTTCCCATCCAGGTATTTCTCAGCACCTGTTCCCATCCAGGTATTTCTCAGCACCTGTTCCCAACCAGGTATTTCTCAGCACCTGTTCCCATCCAGGTATTTCTCAGCACCTGTTCCCAACCAGGTATTTCTCAGCACCTGTTCCCAACCAGGTATTTCTCAGCACCTGTTCCCAACCAGGTATTTCTCAGCACCTGTTCCCAACCAGGTATTTCTCAGCACCTGTTCCCAACCAGGTATTTCTCAGCACCTGTTCCCAACCAGGTATTTCTCAGCACCTGTTCCCATCCAGGTATTTCTCAGCACCTGTTCCCATCCAGGTATTTCTCAGCACCTGTTCCCAACCAGGTATTTCTCAGCACCTGTTCCCATCCAGGTATTTCTCAGCACCTGTTCCCAACCAGGTATTTCTCAGCACCTGTTCCCAACCAGGTATTTCTCAGCACCTGTTCCCAACCAGGTATTTCTCAGCACCTGTTCCCAACCAGGTATTTCTCAGCACCTGTTCCCAACCAGGTATTTCTCAGCACCTGTTCCCAACCAGGTATTTCTCAGCACCTGTTCCCAACCAGGTATTTCTCAGCACCTGTTCCCATCCAGGTATTTCTCAGCACCTGTTCCCATCCAGGTATTTCTCAGCACCTGTTCCCATCCAGGTATTTCTCAGCACCTGTTCCCAACCAGGTATTTCTCAGCACCTGTTCCCATCCAGGTATTTCTCAGCACCTGTTCCCAACCAGGTATTTCTCAGCACCTGTTCCCAACCAGGTATTTCTCAGCACCTGTTCCCATCCAGGTATTTCTCAGCACCTGTTCCCAACCAGGTATTTCTCAGCACCTGTTTTCACTATGGTGTATTACACTATCGTAACTTTTCTGTTTATTTCTCCGGTTACGTTAGCTATTTTCACGTGAGCTAGGACACAGGGAAATATACTTGACAAAGTATTGTTGAGTGGCAGGAGGGAACACATAAGCTCTGCATGGGAACAAAGTTCATACATTTTTCAGCATCATCGCACGAATGACGGACCAGTTATGTTTACTTTATTCATCAACTGTCCAACAGAAATGTTACTTGCACTTTAAATCCAACCAAGGCCAAAAGACACACAAGGTTCCGGCTCCATTCTCTCGCTGCTCAACCAATGACAATGGCTGCATACAATTAGGTATTTTTCACAGTAAATTACCCACGGCTACTCCAACCTCGGACAACAGCTCCGCCCCCCGCAGCCACGCCTCCCCAGCTTCTCCTTTACCCAAATCCAGATAGCAGATGTTCTGAAAGAGCTGCAAAACCTGGACCCGTACAAATCAGCTGGTCTTGACAATCTGGACCCTCTATTTCTGAAAATTTCTCAAACTGTCCGCCGCCATTGTCGCAACCCCTATTACCAGCCTGTTTAACCTCTCCTTCGTATCATCTGAGATCCCCGAGGATTGGAAAGCTGCCGCGGTCATCCCCCTCTTCAAAGGGGGAGTCACCCTGGACCCAAACTGTTACAGACCTATATCCATCCTGCCCTGCCTATCTAAGGTCTTCGAAAGCCAAGTCAATAAACAGATCACTGACCATCTCGAATCCCACCGTACCTTCTCCGCTGTGCAATCCGGTTTCCGAGCCGGCCACGGGTGCATCTCAGCCACGCTCAAGGTATTAACCGATATCATAACCGCCATTGATAAAAGACAGTACTGTGCAGCCGTCTTCATCGACTTGGCCAAGACTTTCGACTCTGTCAATCACCATATTCTTATCGGCAGACTCAGTAGCCTCGATTTTTCTAATGACTGCCTTGCCTGGTTCACCAACTACTTTGCAGACAGAGTTCAGTGTGTCAAATCTGAGGGCATGTTGTCCGGTCCTCTGGCAGTCTCTATGGGGTACCACAGGGTTCAATTCTCGGGCCGACTCTTTTCTCTGTATGTATCAATGATGTTGCTCTTGCTTCGGGCGATTCCCTGATCCACCTTTACGCAGACGACACCATTCTGTATACTTCTGGCCCTTCCTTGGACACTGTGCTATCTAACCTCCAAACGAGCTTCAATGCCATTCAACACTCCTTCCGTGGCCTCCAACTGCTCTTAAATGTGGACATCTATAAGTACCTAGGTGTCTGGCTAGACTGCAAACTCTCCTTCCAGACTCATATCAAACATCTCCAATCCAAAATCAAATCTAGAGTCGGCTTTCTATTTCGCAAACAAAGCCTCGTTCACTCACGTCGCAAAACTTACCGATCCTCGAGTTCGGCGATATCATCTACAAAATAGCTTCCAATACTCTACTCAGCAAACTGGATGCAGTTTATCACAGCGCCATCCGTTTTGTTACTAAAGCACCTTATACCACCCAGCACTGCGACCTGTATGCTCTAGTCGTCTGTCCCTCGCTACATGTTCGTCGCCAGACCCACTGGCTCCAGGTCATCTACAAGTCTATGCTAGGTAAAGCTCCGTCTTATCTCAGTTCACTGGTCACGATGCACCCGCTCCAGCAGGTGTATCTCACCGATCGTCCCTAAAGCCAAAATCTCATTTGGCCGCCTTTCCTTCCAGTTCTCGGCTGCCTGCGACTGGAATGAATTGCAAAAATCTCTGAAGTTGGAGACTTTTATCTCCCTCACCAACTTTAAACATCTGCTATCTGAGCAGCTAACCGATCGCTGCAGCTTTACATAGTCCATCGGTATATAGCCCACCCAATTTACCTACCTCATCCCCATACTGTTTTTATTTTATTTACTGTTCTGCTCTTTTGCATCACCAGTATCTCTACCAGCACATGTTCATCTGCTCATTTATCACTCCAGTGTTAATCTGCTAAATTGTAATTATTCGCTCCTATGGCCTATTTATTGCCTACCTCCTCATGCCTTTTGCACACACTGTATATAGATTTTTTTGTTCTACTATGTTATTGACTTGTTTATTGTTTATTGTTTACTCCATGTGTAAGTCTGTGTTGTTGTCTGTTCACACTGCTATGCTTTATCTTGGCCAGGTCGCAGTTGGAAATGAGGACTTGTTCTCAACTAGCCTACCTGGTTAAATAAAGGTGAAATAAAAAATTAAATAAATAAAAAGAGAAGCTTTAACCAAGTTTAATTCTATCCCAAAGGTTCTGTACAGCTGTAATCAGACAACCCAACGTTTGTCCAAACCAGATATTTATATCCCACTTAAGATACTCCTCCTTCTCTTCAATCCTTCTTATGGTTTAACAGGAAAAAAGTAACAAGAGCCCAAACCCTTATTACTCCCTTCAGGTGACCTGTCCTCACCACCTGACCTCAACCCTTCCTTCACCTAATCCACAGATGTCCATCTGTCTCCCCTGTATCAACACATCGCTGTCCTCACCTCCTGACCTCAACCCCTCCTTCACCTAATCCACAGATGTCCATCTGTCTCCCCTGTATCAACACATCGCTGTCCTCACCACCTGACCTCAACCCTTCCTTCACCTAATCCACAGATGTCCATCTGTCTCCCCTGTATCAACACATCGCTGTCCTCACCACCTGACCTCAACCACTCCTTCACCTAATCCACAGATGTCCATCTGTCTCCCCTGTATCAACACATCGCTGTCCTCACCTCCTGACCTCAACCCCTCCTTCACCTAATCCACAGATGTCCATCTGTCTCCCTGTATCAACACATCGCTGTCCTCACCTCCTGACCTCAACCACTCCTTCACCTAATCCACAGATGTCCATCTGTCTCCCTGTATCAACACATCGCTGTCCTCACCTCCTGACCTCAACCCCTCCTTCACCTAATCCACAGATGTCCATCTGTCTCCCTGTATCAACACATCGCTGTCCTCACCACCTGACCTCAACCACTCCTTCACCTAATCCACAGATGTCCATCTTTCTCCCTGTATCAACACATCGCTGTCCTCACCACCTGACCTCAACCCTTCCTTCACCTAATCCACAGATGTCCATCTGTCTCCCTGTATCAACACATCGCTCTCCTCTCCTCCTGACCTCAACCCTTCCTTCACCTAATCCACAGATGTCCATCTGTCTCCCTGTATCAACACATCGCTGTCCTCACCACCTGACCTCAACCCTTCCTTCACCTAATCCACAGATGTCCATCTGTCTCCCCTGTATCAACACATCGCTGTCCTCACCTCCTGACCTCAACCCATCCTTCACCTAATCCACAGATGTCCATCTGTCTCCCCTGTATCAACACATCGCTGTCCTCACCTCCTGACCTCAACCCTTCCTTCACCTAATCCACAGATGTCCATCTGTCTCCCCTGTATCAACACATCGCTGTCCTCACCTCCTGACCTCAACCCTTCCTTCACCTAATCCACAGATGTCCATCTGTGTCCCCTGTATCAACACATCGCTGTCCTCAAACTCCTGACCTCAACCCCTCCTTCACCTAATCCACAGATGTCCATCTGTCTCCCCTGTATCAACAAGCTGCTCTCCTCCCGTCCATCCAACACATTCCAACACATTCCACAGCTATCTGTCCTTCTACAGAGAACCCTTAACTTTCTCCTTTGATTCTATCTATAATGTATTTAATATCGCAATGTTCAAAATGTCGAACCCAACAATACATATGAACTGCAATTATTTCTGTAATCATTGCTTTTTTTTATTTTCTCTTGCCGTCCCTTATCGCGCTTCTTTCGTGTGAAGTTGTCTAATGTCCTCTTGTTGGCTGCCTGCGCTGCTTCAAGCAACAGTTTGGGTGTTACGGTGTGTCCCTTTCGGAAGGTTAAGCATTGCACCTGTCTACTATTACTAGACCTCAACTTCTCAAAGTATTGCTATACAGGACTTCGCCCACAGATGGCGCTTGCCTTTCTCTGCCGTTTTTCCCACAGTTAACGACAATGACGTGCGGAAAGCAAATCATATCTCCAACTAATACATATGTTGTTTCAAAGAAGCATATCTCACCTCCCGAGTGGCGCAGTGGTCTAAGGCACTGCAACGCAGTGCTAGCTGTGCCACTAGAGATTCTGGGTTTGAGTCCCAGGCTCTGTCGCAGCCGGCCGCACTAGCGACTCCTGTCGCAGGCCGGGCACAGTGCACGCTGACACGGTCGACAGGTGTATAGTGTTTCCTCTGACACATTGGTGCAGGTGGCTTCTGGGTTAAGTGGGCATTGTGTCAAGAAGCAGTGCAGCTTGGTTGTGTTGTGGAGGACGCACGGCTCCAGACCTTCACCTCTCCCGAGTCCGTACAGGAGTTGCAGCGATGAGACAAGACTGTAACTACCAATTGGACACCACAAAATTGGGGATAAAAAAATACAAAAGATGCATATCTTATAATGCATTAGGTATTTGTTTAGTTTAAATGTTTCCCTTTATGATGAAAAAAAATAATTTCTTAGCGTTAACGTCCCTATTTTGTGTAAACGTTTAAAAAGTGGAAACACCCAGTTAATACATCTCCTCTCAATGAAACACCTAGTTAATACATCTCCTCTCAATGAAACACCTAGTTAATACATCTCCTCTCAATGAAACACCTAGTTAATACATCTCCTCTCAATGAAACACCTAGTTAATACATCTCCTCTCAATGAAACACCTAGTTAATACATCTCCTCTCAATGAAGTAAAATACCTAAACTAGTTAATACATCTCCTCTCAATGAAGTAAAATACCTAAACTAGTTAATACATCTCCTCTCAATGAAGTAAAATACCTAAACTAGTTAATACATCTCCTCTCAATGAAGTAAAATACCTAAACTAGTTAATACATCTCCTCTCAATGAAGTAAAATACCTAAACTAGTTAATACATCTCCTCTCAATGAAGTAAAATACCAAAACTAGTTAATACATCTCCTCTCAATGAAGTAAAATACCAAAACTAGTTAATACATCTCCTCTCAATGAAGTAAAATACCTAAACTAGTTAATACATCTCTTCTCAATGAAGTAAAATACCAAAACTAGTTAATACATCTCCTCTCAATGAAGTAAAATACCTAAACTAGTTAATACATCTCCTCTCAATGAAGTAAAATACCAAAACTAGTTAATACATCTCCTCTCAATGAAGTAAAATACCTAAACTAGTTAATACATCTCCTCTCAATGAAGTAAAATACCTAAACTAGTTAATACATCTCCTCTCAATGAAGTAAAATACCTAAACTAGTTAATACATCTCCTCTCAATGAAGTAAAATACCTAAACTAGTTAATACATCTCCTCTCAATGAAGTAAAATACCTAAACTAGTTAATACATCTCCTCTCAATGAAGTAAAATACCTAAACTAGTTAATACATCTCCTCTCAATGAAGTAAAATACCTAAACTAGTTAATACATCTCCTCTCAATGAAGTAAAATACCTAAACTAGTTAATACATCTCCTCTCAATGAAGTAAAATACCTAAACTAGTTAATACATCTCCTCTCAATGAAGTAAAATACCTAAACTAGTTAATACATCTCCTCTCAATGAAGTAAAATACCTAAACTAGTTAATACATCTCCTCTCAATGAAGTAAAATACCTAAACTAGTTAATACATCTCCTCTCAATGAAGTAAAATACCAAAACTAACTAAGAAGAAGTGAAATAAGAGAGGAGGAGGATAGAGAGGTGGATGGAGAGATGAGGAGGTGGATGGATAGATGGGGAGAAGGGGAGAAGGGGAGGTGGATAGAGAGGGGGAGATGGATAGAGAGGTGGATGGAGAGATGAGGAGGTGGATGGATAGATGGGGAGAAGGGAGAGGTGGATAGAGAGGGGGAGATGGATAGAGAGGTGGATGCAGAGATGGGGAGGTGGATGGAGAGATTGGGAAGAGGGGAGGTGGATAGAGCGACGGAGAGAGAGGTGGAGAGGTAGAGAGAGACAAGGAGAGAGAGTGGTGGAGGGAGAGGTGTAGAGAGAGAGGTAGAGAGGTGGAGAGAGAGGTGGAGTTTTGAGTTTTTATAAAATCTTTATTTTAAACTAAACTATTAACACAAATATTGGTACACTGCCTTTTCAGAAATTACACAACACATGTGTCCTACTTAAATAAACATGTAAAAAAACGAATACATTCAAATTAAAAATAATTTAAATTCAACTTATTACGTCAAGAAAAAATAGTTTCCCCTCCTCCACAAAAAATATCACTCCTTCATAAGTCCACTTCTCCTCAAACAATGAGGGATCTTTAATGAGGGATCTCTAACAGCCGAAAAGAACTCAAAATCCACTTTAATTCTCCCTTTGACTAATCCTTAAAAAACACGTCTTACATCCTTACGATATCCCATCTCTATCTTATTGTTCCTACTCAGAAAAATTAACATTTTAGCTTGACCCAAAATAAAATGTAACGGTTGACATTTTCTCTTCTGTTGCTTACTATATTGAAACCCTAAAATAAAAACAGTGTTATTGAAAATGTCCCCTACAGCTGTAAACAAAGACTAGTATTTCAAAGTGAGTCTTTATCCTCTCACACTCCATAAAACAGTGAAAAATTGTTTATCTTATGTTACAAAAAGGACATCCATCTCCAACATCTGAGTTAATGTAGATACAAAAGCATTAACTGCAATGATGCCATGTATCACCCCCTATTACATATCACCAGTCCCCTGTACAGTGTTCTCCATGCTGGCTTTACCTTGTCATCAACACCCTCCATTACATATCACCAGTCCCCTGTACAGTGTTCTCCATGCTGGCTTTACCTTGTCATCAACACCCTCCATTACATATCACCAGTCCCCTGTACAGTGTTCTCCATGCTGGCTTTACCTTGTCATCAACACCCTCCATTACATATCACCAGTCCCCTGTACAGTGTTCTCCATGCTGGCTTTACCTTGTCATCAACACCCTCCATTACATATCACCAGTCCCCTGTACAGTGTTCTCCATGCTGGCTTTACCTTGTCATCAACACCCTCCATTACATATCACCAGTCCCCTGTACAGTGTTCTCCATGCTGGCTTTACCTTGTCATCAACACCCTCCATTACATATCACCAGTCCCCTGTACAGTGTTCTCCATGCTGGCTTTACCTTGTCATCAACACCCTCCATTACATATCACCAGTCCCCTGTACAGTGTTCTCCATGCTGGCTTTACCTTGTCATCAACACCCTCCATTACATATCACCAGTCCCCTGTACAGTGTTCTCCATGCTGGCTTTACCTTGTCATCAACACCCTCCATTACATATCACCAGTCCCTGTACAGTGTTCTCCATGCTGGCTTTACCTTGTCATCAACACCCTCCATTACATATCACCAGTCCCCTGTACAGTGTTCTCCATGCTGGCTTTACCTTGTCATCAACACCCTCCATTACATATCACCAGTCCCTGTACAGTGTTCTCCATGCTGGCTTTACCTTGTCATCAACACCCTCCATTACATATCACCAGTCCCCTGTACAGTGTTCTCTATGCTGGCTTTACCTTGTCATCAACACCCTCCATTACATATCACCAGTCCCCTGTACAGTGTTCTCCATGCTGGCTTTACCTTGTCATCAACACCCTCCATTACATATCACCAGTCCCCTGTACAGTGTTCTCCATGCTGGCTTTACCTTGTCATCAACACCCTCCATTACATATCACCTGTCCCCTGTACAGTGTTCTCCATGCTGGCTTTACCTTGTCATCAACACCCTCCATTACATATCACCAGTCCCCTGTACAGTGTTCTCCATGCTGGCTTTACCTTGTCATCAACACCCTCCATTACATATCGCCAGTCCCCTGTACAGTGTTCTCCATGCTGGCTTTACCTTGTCATCAAGGCCAAGTTTTACCCTGAATGGAGTATATTTTCTATTTTTCAATGTATCTTTATTTAAAACGTTGACACTATCTAACTCCTTCCCATTCACCTCATCCAATCCCACCTCTTCCAACCCTTTCCAATCCAGTACTAAAGCCTTTCTGTCTGACTCTGGGATATTGGGTGTAATCCCTAGTCTTGGAAATGGGGCATCTTCATCTTGTCTTTTTGTAGTAACTCTTGAGCATAATCCCCTCTTCTGCTGACAGAGCCTTCCTGCAACTTCCCAGCAGTTTTCCGACAATCCTTTTTCGACCTCACCCCCAAATGTTCAGCCATTTCTGGGCTTGTCAAACCTGCCCATGTTATTTTTGACATCAGAAACCTTGCTGATTCAATAAATTATTCACTTTCACGAAAGAAAACTGTTATATTATATTCCTGCATATATTTAATCTGTTTTGTCAAATTCAGAAATTGAAGTGTCTTTTCAATGCCATACCTCCCTTCCACCCCATTTCTCTTGCTATTTTGTGGTGACTCATCAGAAGTCTCACTCTCGCTATCATCCCCAGAAGAAATCTCCGTCTCTACAATTTATCATCTCTATCATCCTCTTAGAATTACAACCTTCATCACCCCTTAAATTCTTCCTCTTTCTCCTCGTTACTTAGAACACAGCTGCATCATTTTCCATCATTGTTTCACTCTCCTCTTGAACTCCCATTTCACTCTCCAGCACACCCTCAACGACCTCCATCGCAGTCTCACCTACTGCCCTCCCTGCCCTCTTTTCCCTGCTCTACCACAACTTCCCCTACTGCCCTCCCTGCCCTCTTTTCCCTGCTCTACCACAACTTCCCCTACTGCCCTCCCTGCCCTCTTTTCCCTGCTCTACCACAACTTCCCCTACTGCCCTCCCTGCCCTCTTTTCCCTGCTCTACCACAACTTCCCCTACTGCCCTCCCTGCCCTCTTTTCCCTGCTCTACCACAACTTCCCCTACTGCCCTCCCTGCCCTCTTTTCCCTGCTCTACCACAACTTCCCCTACTGCCCTGCCCTCTGCTCTACCACAACTTCCCCTACTGCCCTCCCTGCCCTCTTTTCCCTGCTCTACCACAACTTCCCCTACTGCCCTCCCTGCCCTCTTTTCCCTGCTCTACCACAACTTCCCCTACTGCCCTCCCTGCCCTCTTTTCCCTGCTCTACCACAACTTCCGCCATTGCCACATTGCTCTACTTTCCTATTTCTCCCACCACATCTGCCCACCTTCTCCCGTCACCTTCTCCCTTAGCCTGTTCATCCCTTCTCCTGAACCCTTAGCCTGTTCATCCCTTCTCCTGAACCCTTAGCCTGTTCATCCCTTCTCCTGAACCCTTAGCCTGTTCATCCCTTCTCCTGAACCCTCAGCCTGTTCATCCCTTCTCCTGAACCCTCAGCCTGTTCATCCCTTCTCCTGAACCCTCAGCCTGTTCATCCCTTCTCCTGAACCCTCAGCCTGTTCATCCCTTCTCCTTCTCCCTCAGCCTGTTCATCCCTTCTCCCCCTCAGCCTGTTCATCCCTTCTCCTGCACCCTCAGCCTGTTCATCCCTTCTCCTGAACCCTTAGCCTGTTCATCCCTTCTCCTGAACCCTCAGCCTGTTCATCCCTTCTCCTGAACCCTCAGCCTGTTCATCCCTTCTCCTGAACCCTCAGCCTGTTCATCCCTTCTCCTGCACCCTCAGCCTGTTCATCCCTTCACCTTCTCCCTCAGCCTGTTCATCCCTTCTCCTTCTCCCTCAGCCTGTTCATCCCTTCTCCCTCAGCCTGTTCATCCCTTCTCCTTCTCCCTCAGCCTGTTCATCCCTTCACCTTCTCCCTCAGCCTGTTCATCCCTTCACCTTCTCCCTCAGCCTGTTCATCCCTTCACCTTCTCCCTCAGCCTGTTCATCCCTTCACCTTCTCCCTCAGCCTGTTCATCCCTTCTCCTTCTCCCTCAGCCTGTTCATCCCTTCACCTTCTCCCTCAGCCTGTTCATCCCTTCTCCTTCTCCCTCAGCCTGTTCATCCCTTCACCTTCTCCCTTAGCCTGTTCATCCCTTCTCCTTCTCCCTTAGCCTGTTCATCCCTTCTCCTTCTCCCTTAGCCTGTTCATCCCTTCTCCTTCTCCCTTAGCCTGTTCATCCCTTCTCCTGAACCCTCAGCCTGTTCATCCCTTCTCCTGAACCCTCAGCCTGTTCATCCCTTCTCCTGAACCCTCAGCCTGTTCATCCCTTCTCCTGAACCCTCAGCCTGTTCATCCCTTCTCCTGAACCCTCAGCCTGTTCATCCCTTCTCCTGAACCCTCAGCCTGTTCATCCCTTCTCCTGAACCCTCAGCCTGTTCATCCATTCTCCTGAACCCTCAGCCTGTTCATCCCTTCTCCTGAACCCTCAGCCTGTTCATCCCTTCTCCTGAACACTCAGCCTGTTCATCCCTTCTCCTGAACCCTCAGCCTGTTCATCCCTTCTCAGTGGTGCTTTATCTGCACCAGCGCTAGAGCTGCTACCGGGCTCTGCACGCTCATTCTCTGGACAATTACG
This sequence comes from Oncorhynchus keta, assembly GCF_023373465.1. NCBI lineage: Eukaryota > Metazoa > Chordata > Actinopteri > Salmoniformes > Salmonidae > Oncorhynchus > Oncorhynchus keta. Next base: position 8,109,047 of record NC_068426.1, read on the forward strand.
CTCCAGATGCACCTCTCTTCCACACCCAAAGCATTTCATTGATTCAGTAGAAGCGTAGAACACATCATCAAACCCATCAATCTTGAAACTGAACGCTAAATTAATTTAGTCCGTATCCTTCTTTAAAATCATGTGCACCTGTCTCCTATGAGATGCGACATGTTTCAGCAAAGGCGATTTGCATCCAAAAATAAAAATGTTTACTGGAGAAACAAGTTGTCCATGAGGAGATTATTCTCGCTCCAACCACTTCATCTCTAACAAATGGAGGCACATTAGAAAGGAGAACTTTCTTCGCCGGATTCATAAGAAGATATACCAACGTCTGTGTCTCCCGCAACACAGCACCACTCTACCAACTATTGTATTCCCCTTTTCAATAGAATCTAAGAATATTACTACAGTGCTTTTCATCCTTGAGATTGATTTTATTTGCAATAAAATGCTAATTAATTACTTAAAAATCATACAATGTGATTTTCTGGAAGTGTACCTATGATACATTACAGACCTCTACATGCTTTGTAAGAAGGAAAACCTTCAAAATAGGCAGTGTATCAAATATTTGTTCTCCCCACTGTATATATACACACCGAAACCCAATAGGGTGAAACGAATTCCAGTCTCTCCCATAATCGCTCCTGCTTCCCGACTCACTCTCAGCATGCACTCCGAGAATGAGCTGGCTGATCAAAGGAGGTGAGAGAGTTCCAAAAAGACAGGCAGAGCAGTAATAATGATCTGAATACACTAAGAGAGGAGCTGCAGGAGAGAAAGAGGACAGAGGACAGGCTGCAGGAGAGAAAGAGAACAGAGGACAGGCTGCAGGAGAGAAAGAGTACAGAGGACAGGCTGCAGGAGAGAAAGAGAACAGAGGACAGGCTGCAGGAGAGAAAGAGAACAGAGGACAGGCTGCAGGAGAGAAAGAGAACAGAGGACAGGCTGCAGGAGAGAAAGAGAACAGAGGACAGGCTGCAGGAGAGAAAGAGAACAGAGGACAGGCTGCAGGAGAGAAAGAGTACAGAGGACAGGCTGCAGGAGAGAAAGAGAACAGAGGACAGGCTGCAGGAGAGACAGAGAACAGAGGACAGGCTGCAGGAGAGAAAGAGAACAGAGGACAGGCTGCAGGAGAGAAAGAGAACAGAGGACAGGCTGCAGGAGAGACAGAGAACAGAGGACAGGCTGCAGGAGAGAAAGAGAACAGAGGACAGGCTGCAGGAGAGAAAGAGAACAGAGGACAGGCTGCAGGAGAGACAGAGAACAGAGGACAGGCTGCAGGAGAGAAAGAGAACAGAGGACAGGCTGCAGGAGAGAAAGAGAACAGAGGACAGGCAGGCTGCAGGAAAGAAAGAGAACAGAGGACAGGCTGCAGGAGAGAAAGAGAACAGAGGACAGGCTGCAGGAGAGAAAGAGTACAGAGGACAGGCTGCAGGAGAGAAAGAGAACAGAGGACAGGCTGCAGGAGAGAAAGAGTACAGAGGACAGGCTGCAGGAGAGAAAGAGAACAGAGGACAGGCTGCAGGAGAGAAAGAGTACAGAGGACAGGCTGCAGGAGAGAAAGAGAACAGAGGACAGGCTGCAGGAGAGAAAGAGTACAGAGGACAGGCTGCAGGAGAGAAAGAGTACAGAGGACAGGCTGCAGGAGAGAAAGAGAACAGAGGACAGGCTTCAGGAGAGAAAGAGAACAGAGAGCAGCTAGATCACCACTCTATGACCTGTCCTCACACAGCAGAGGAGCCCATCTCAACCAGTCAGGCCTCCCTAACCCTGCCATCCCACCCTCAGTATCTATGACCATGTTCACCCATACAGAGAGACAATCCCCATCTTTACCAAGACTCTCGAGGACATCGCTTTAAACCGCAACCCAACCTCTCAACCCAGGAACAGTGGAGCAATCCCCCCCCCCCCCGATATCACAGAGACAACACCCCCGACCAGCATCCTGGACCCCCAGCCACGACCACAGCACCACCGACCTCAATGCCCACCCCAGCCTAGCTTCAGACCCACCCAGACCCACCCAAATATGCATATTTGCATAAGATACCTTAGATAACTGAGGTTGTTCCCTCCAGAATCCCTTTCCCTTTTCCCCTTTTCCTAGGTGTTTGCCCTGGATAGATCTCTACTGAGGATTCAGTTTAACACGGTAGCATTTTGCTCTAGTCTAGGAGAGGTAGATGCAGCCTTCCAACAGGGGGAAAGGCCAGCTTAGGGCTCCAAGGTTTTCTTCTGGGTTATTTTGTTGTTGCACGCTAGCCATGTGATCGTACTAACATTCATTCTGATTACTATGACTACGCCTAATTCACATCATCTAGGCTCCGCATGCTTTATCGGCTGAAACGTGAAAGGAATTAACCAGGTGATCAAACCTAGCTGAGTGGATGCGTCGTCCTTAAGTCCAGACATTGTTTTTCTCCAAGAGGCCCATCTCCGGGTCCAGCGACCATGATAAACTAAAGAGAGGATGGGTAGGTCAAATATTTCACTCCAACGTTGGTGCTGAGGCCAGAGGGGAAGCCATCCTTATCAGAAAAGACACCCCGTTTGTCTCCTCCAAAGTCATTTCAGATACTGAAGGCAGATATATTATCGTGATGGGGAAACTGTTTGGCACACAGGTTATTCTGGCTAACCTCTATGGTCCTAACTGGGATGACGCTCAAATTCTCTCTGACCTCATCGTAACACTTCCTGACCTTAACTCTCATCATTTGATATTGGGGCGGAGATTTCAATTGTGTATTGCATCCAAGTCTAGACAGATCCAGACCGAAGCCCAACATTGTAATTTCAAAATCAGGCGCAGTAATCAACTCATTTTTAGAATCCTAGAATTGATCTGATCCATGGAGGAATCACACTGCTAAACTACTTTTTTCTCCAGTCCACCACTCACGCTCTAGAATTGACTATTTCCTGCGAGACAATACAATTCTTCCTTTTGTAACTAATAGCCAATATCAAAGCGTCGTTATCTCAGACCATAGCCCTGTCCAGCTAGATATCTGCTTTCCAGAGAGTACTGTGTCACAAAGCGCGTGGTGACTTGACCCACTACTACTATCCTGTAAATGTAAAAAAAAAGTAGATATCAACTCACATTGATGTCTTTTTACAGATTATCTGCAACGTGGAAGTGACTCATTCTACTGTGTGGGAGACATTAAAAGCATATATAAGGTGCAAAATTATTTCATACACAGCGTGTATGACAACAAACATCGCGCCAAACGCTTATCAGGACTATCTCGACTCATTCTAGATGTGGACAACAGATATGCCTCTTCTCTGACTCCTGAACTCAACAAAGAGAGACTGTCAAATTCCGATTGCTGCACCAATCTTTCCACCAAACAAATGGAGCAGCTTCTGTTTAAGTCGAGGCAAAAATGATATGAACGCGGAGAGTATGCTGCTAGCAGCACCATACCTAAAATCTGTGTTGCAGCTTCTACCTATCCCCCCCCAAAAAATCAACAAACAATTTAAGCATTTATATTCTGCTCTTTACTTGTCAGAAGGCTCTTCCTGACACATCTCGTATGCATCCATTTCTAGACAATCTGGACATCCCCTACATCAATTCACATGAACAAACCAACATGGATGCCTCAATAAATGATGATGAAGCTACTTTAGCAATCCAGTCCATGCAGAGTGGTAAAGCCCCTGGGCCTAATGGCTTCCCTATTGCATTTTATAAAGCATTCTCCTCTAAATTATCCCCTCTCCTCAGCTCAATGTACAATGAAATCCTTTCTAGTCAGAAACTGCCACAGACACTCACTAAGGTCCTCTCGTGCCGTTTAGAGGCAGTGATGCCTAATATAATTCACTCACCAAACCAGAATTATCTCAGGTAAGAAATCTTTCTATAATATGCGCCAGCTATCTAATGTTCTTTATTCTGCCCACTCAACTCTACAGCCAGAGGTTGTCATCTCTCCTGATGCTGAAGACTTTTGAATACAATCTCTCCTGGACAACTTTTTAGCCTTAACATTCTCCAACTTTATAGTTGACAAATTAGCATTCTTGGCTAATCTAAAGAAACATAAGAGGAAACCAAAAATAATAGACAATGAAAGATGGTTTGATAATGATTGGAGAAATGTAAGGAAGTCATTGGGGAATAGATCTAATCAAAAACACAGAGAACCAGACAACAACAAAATATACATCTTTAATATGTAGAAACACTGAAGCAATACAAACACGCCCTAAGAACAAAAACGGAACAGCACATTAGAAATCAGCTGGATGGAATTGAGGAATCCATAGAATGAAACCACTTCAGGGAGAATTGGAATATATTAAACAAACCTCATCATGAGGAATTGACTATCCAAAGTGGTGATGTGGTGAAATCACTTAGCAAACCTCTACAGAAATATAACAAAGAGCCCAGAACAACAAGATATACAAGAACAATTACACATTACCTTTAATCAGCAGTCAAAGACTATCAGAATCCTGTGGATTCCCCAATTACAGAAGAATAATTATTGGAAAAACTATGCACTCTCCAACCCAAAAAAGCCTGTGGTGCTGATGGTATTTTAAATGAAATTATCAAATATACAGACCACAAATTCAAACTGGCTATACTCAAACTCAACATTATCCTCACTGCAGGGATTTTCCCCGATATTTGGAACCAAGGATTGATCACACCAATCTATAAAAAGGGAGACAAATTTGACTCAAATAATTAGAGGAAAATTGGGGAAAATTCTCTGCAGTATCCTAAATAGCTAACTACGTCATTTCCTTGACGAACACAACGTCCTGAGCAGAAGCCAGATTGGATTTTTAACAAATGATCGCACACCAAACCACCAATACCCTCCACACTCTATTGACAAACAAGTCAATCAAAACAAAATCAAGAAAGCATTTGATTCAATTTGGCACAAATGTCTTTTTTATAAACTAATACAAAGTGGCATTGGAGGGAAAAAATATGACGTTATTAAATCAATGTACACTAAAAACAAATGTGTGGTTAAAATTGGCAACAAGCAAACAGACTTCTTCTCTCAGGGACGGGGAGTGAAACAGGGCTGCCCAATAAGTCCAACACTATTTAACATCTACATTAATGAATTGGCAAAAACATTAGAAGAATCGGCAGCACCTGGTATCATCCTACACAACACTGAAATCAAGTGTCTGCTGTACGCAGATGACCTGGTGCTGCTGTCTCCCACTAAGGAGGGTCTGCGGTCTCCCACTAAGGAGGGTCTGCTGTCTCCCACTAAGGAGGGTCTGCTGTCTCCCACTAAGGAGGGTCTGCTGTCTCCCACTAAGGAGGGTCTGCTGTACGCAGATGACCTGGTGCTGCTGTCTCCCACAAAGGAGTTGCAGCAGCACCTATATCATCTGCACAGGTTCTGTCAGACCTGGGCTCTGACCGTTAACCACAGGTTCTGTCAGACCTGGGCTCTGACCGTTAACCACAGGTTCTGTCAGACCTGGGCTCTGACCGTTAACCACAGGTTCTGTCAGACCTGGGCTCTGACCGTTAATCACAGGTTCTGTCAGACCTGGGCTCTGACCGTTAACCACAGGTTCTGTCAGACCTGGGCTCTGACCGTTAACCACAGGTTCTGTCAGATCTGGGCTCTGACCGTTAATCTAAAATAAATGAATATAATGATATTCCAAAAAAAGGACCGGAAATCAGGATCACAGATATAAATTATATTTGCACACAGTTCTATTAGAACACACCAAAAACAAAGCAAGAAGAGCATTCTATGCTATTAAAAGTAACATTGAAATTGAAATTCCAATTAGAATCTGGTTCAAAATGCTCCAATCAGTTATAGAACCAATTGCTCTATACGGCAGCGAAGTATGGGGTCCACTCTCTAACAATGAATTTCCCAAATGGGACAAACATCCAATTGAAATACTGCGTGTAGAGTTTTGCCAGACTGTATTGGAAGTGCAAAGAAAACCTCCAAATAATGTATGCAAAGCAGAATTGGGCCAAACCCCCTTTATTCTAATAGAAAAAAAAGAGTCATCACATTTTAAAACCATCTAAAAACAAGTGACCCGAGAACATTCCATCTTGACAATGTCAAGAAATGAAACAAGAGAAATGTCCCTCAGCCAGCTGGTTCTGAGACTCAGTTTACTAACCCAAACCAACCCCATAGAGACTCAAGGCATCACACAGACCATCTGGCCCAACCAAATAATCACAAAGCAAAAATAAAAAATATATCACCTATTGGAAGGACACCACAAACAACCAAAGTAAATGTCAATGCTATTTGTCTCTCAACAGACAGTACATGGTGGCAGACTATCTGATCGCTGTGACTGATAGAAAACTGAGGAAAACACTGACTAGGTACAGACTCAGTGAGCACAGTTTGGCTATAGAGACCGGTCGTTACAGGCAAACCTGGCTGCCCAGAGAGGACAGGCTGTGCTCACTCTGCTCCAGGGGAGAGGTAGAGACAGAGCTGCATTTCCTATTCCTATTACACTGTGAATACTCATACCTAAGATAATATTTATTTCCCAAAATTATAGTTCAGTACAAAGAATTTGAAACTATAAAAGATTAAAAATATTATATTTATTGGGTGAAAAGACAAAATGAGAGAGGTAGAGAGAGGTGGAGAGAGAGGTGGAGCAAGAGAGAGAGAGAGAGAGAGAGAGAGAGAGAGATGGATGGATGGATGGAGAGAGAGAGAGAGAGAGAGAGAGAGAGAGAGAGAGAGAGAGAGAGAGAGAGAGAGAGAGAGAGAGAGAGAGAGATGGATGGATGGAGAGAGAGAGGTAGAGCGAGAGAGGTGGAGAGAGAGAGGTAGACGATACTTAAACTCTTTAACATCATACTTAGCTCTGGCATCTTCCCCAATACTTGGAACCAAGAAATGATCACCCCAATCCACCGAAGTGGAGACACATTTGACCCCAATAACTTCCGTGGGATATGTATCAACAGCAACATTGGGAAAATACTCTGCATTATAATTAACAGCACACTAGTTCATTTCCTCAGTGAAAACAATGTACTGAGCAAATGTCAAATTGGCTTTTTACCCAATTATTTTGGCAGCCAAATATGTGTCCTCCTGCCACAACCTGAGGGACAGCCAGTGAAAAGTGCAATGTAATGTCAATAATATTTCCCGTTTAGTTTTGGCTTTCATACCATGTCATGTGGCTTTCTGTCATGTTGAGACTGGTCTACTGCTATTGCTTTAATGTATTATTATTCTCATGAATATTGTTGTTGTTGTCGTTGCTGTTAATGGTAATCACATTTCCACTTCTACTACTATTATTATTGCTGTTGGTCCCACCATTTTTGCTATATGTATGCTTTGACAATGTACAGTTGAGTCGGAAGTTTACATACACTTAGGTCGGAGCCATTAAAACTTGTTTTTCAATCACTACACAAATTTCTTGTTAACAAACTATAGTTTTGGCAAGTCGGTTACGACATCTACTTTGTGCATGACACAAGTCATTTTTCCAACAATTGTTTACAGACAGATTATTTCACTCTATCACAATTCCAGTGAGTCAGAAGTGTACATACACTAAGTTGACTGTGCCTTTAAACATCTTGGAAAATTCCAGAAAATGATGTCATGGCTTTAGAAGCTTCTGATAGGCTAATTTACATCATTTGAGTCAATTGGAGGTGTACCTGTGGATGCATTTCAAGGCCTACCTTCAAACTCAGTGCCTCTTTGCTTGACATCATGGGAAAATCAAAAGAAATCAGCCAAGACCTCTGAAAAAAATGTGTAGACCTCCACAAGTCAGGTTCATCCTTGGGAGCAATTTCCAAATGCCTGAAGGTACCATGTTCATCTCTACAAACAATAGTACGCAAGTATAAACACCATGGGACCACGCAGCCGTCATACCGCTCAGGAAGGAGACGCGTTCTGTCTCCTAGAGATGAACATACTTTCAGTGCAAAAAGTGCAAATGAATCCCAGAACAACAGCAAAGGACCTTGTGAAGATGCTGGAGGAAACCAGTACAAAAGTATCTATATCCACATTCAAACAAGTCCTATATTGACTATGAGCGGACAAAGTAATTTGATGTCACTCGAAATCTCGATCTTCTTCTTTAGATGAAACAGGAACACAAGACGATTATCTTTAAACTATAACAAAAACCACAGGTTTGACTTTGTCTTAATGGTTCTTTGTGGATAGCTCCCCTCTCTTGGTGTCCATCCTCCAGAGATAGTTTATCTTCTTCCTCTCCGCTCTTCGCTGGTTCCCTCCTCCCTCATGTAGGGAAAAGAGAATAAGTCATTAGTACCGTCAGCTGTGCTTAATTAATTGCCTCTGGTCACATTGACTCACATGCCTTGTTGGGCTACTATCCGTGAGCACAGCCTGCCCTTCCAGATACCTTCCCCATCTGGACCGGAGGGTCGTGCGCCAGACGCACTGTCTTGGTCAAGTCGGGACAGCGCGTCTGCATTCCCGTTCCTCGATCCGGCCCTGTGGATTACATGGAAAGAGAACGATTGTAACGCAAGAAAGCATCTGGCTATTCTGTTGATATTGTTTCTCTTACCAGCCATCCACGTGAGGGGAGTATGGTCAGAGACTAATGCAAACCTACGACCCAGCAGGTAGTACCGGACTTAACTGAGAGCCCACTTAATGGCTAGGGCCTCTTTTTCTACGGTAGCATATCTCTGTTCCCGATTGCTGAGCATCCGACTTATGAAGAGAATAGGCCTCTCTGCTTCGCCTTCACCCTGAGCTAGGACGGCCCCGAGCCCCGTATCTGAGGCGTCTACTTGCAAAATGAAGTCTTGTGAGAAGTCTGGAGCCTGTAGGACGGGATCAGAACACAGGCCATCTTTAAGCAATTGAAAGGCATCTTCCGTCTCGTCCTTCCACTCTACCCGGTTTGGCAAGTTTTTCTTGATGAGGTTTGTGAGGGGGTTGGCAATGGTTGCAATGACTACATTGTCTATGTCCCATCAAGTGTGTGGGAGAAGCATGTCCCAATTTTTCCCGTCCCTGGACAACACTCTTCTCAACATGCTTTTGAGCGTTTTGTTCAAGCATTCGCACAACCCACCTGTTTGAGGGTGGAATATGCTTGTACATATCTGTTGAACCTGATACAACCGACACAAGTCCTTCATCAACCGGCACATGAATGGGTTTCCCTGATCGGTTAGGATCGTCTTGGGAAGGCCCCCCCGAGAGAACATCATGAACAAATCCTTGGCAATTCCCTTTGACGACATATTACGCAGGGGTATGGCCTCTGGGAACTTGGTAGCGTAATCTATGACCACTAGGATGAACTCGTGTCCTCTTGGGAGGGGTCCCACGAGGTCCATAGTTTTGCGTTCAAAGGGTGTCTCTATAATGGAGAGAGGAATCAAAGTGTTATGTAGGTGTGGTCGTGGGGCTGTACGCTGACATTGGTCACACGTCCTACAATACCTGGCCACATCTCGGGTGACACGGGGCCAATAGAATCTTTACACAATTCTGTCGATAGTTTTGTCCCATGCAGGGTGTTCTCCTAGGACATGGGGATGGGCAAACTGTAGGACTGTATCCCTGTATGGTCTAGGCACCATTAATAATTCCTGGTTTTCCCCCCTTCGTTGCACGACCCAATATAAGAGACCCCGCCTGATTGCATAGTAAGGAAGAGGGGGCTCACCTGATCCGTCGACGTTCCTCCAGTCGATCACCTTCACCTTCCTCATGGCCTCCCTTAGGTCTGGGTCTCTATGCTGCGAGGTGCCGAACTGTCCCTTTAATTCCTGGGGCAGGTTGACCTCGGTAGAGGGGTGTGGAGGCTGTTCCCCATCCCCGCCAGGGTTGACCGAGGAGATCCCTTCCATGTTCCCTCCTCGGATGGGGCTTCAAATATATCCCTTAGCCCCTGGTTGCTCATTCCTTTCTGTGTCGTGTATAACCCTTGGCGGGTGTCTTCATCGGTGGTTTCCTGGAATATCTGTCGTAGACATTGGGTCGCTATTTCTTCCTCTGCTCCAGAGGACGAGGTCGAGGCTACGTTTCGTTGTAGGACTAGTACCTCGGGCTTGGATTTATTTAAAACAAGTATTTCCTGTACCCCTTCTTCCCGTCATCTGCCAAAGCTCAATATCAATCAATAATAGCAACTTCAGCTGGGGTACTTTCCCTGCCCTGACTGTACACCTTCCTTTCGGAGTGAGAATAGACAGATTCACATTGGGGTAATAGTGGGTGTCTCCATGGATACAGGACACGGCTACTTTGTCTGGTAGCAGTGTTGCGGAGGTCACCATCAGCTCCTCTACTAACGTAACCATACTTCCCGAGTCAAGAATGGCTACCACATCTTGCCCTTCGACTCGAACCGGTATCTCTGGGGCTGGGGCTATTTTTGCTAACCAACAGTGTTGATCCTGCCCTCTCGAACCGGGAGGCGTGGGGATGGGCCGCGATAACTCAGTGACCATGGACTCGTCCTTTCTGGGACATTGTGGGGCATGATAGTCTGGAGACTGGCATTTATAACACCGACCCTGTTGTGTGGGTGATGACTTCTTCCACCTCCGGAGGGGGTTTGGATGTTTCGGTGGCGGACGCACCGGGGTGAGTAGGGGTACAGGATTTGTCTGGTTGGGCTACTATCCGTGAGCCCAGCCTGCCCTCTGGTGGTCCTTCCACATGACATAACCTGAAAGGCCGCTCAGCAAGGAAGAAGCCACTGTTCCAAAACCACCATAAAAAATGCCAGCCTACAGTTTGCAACTGCTCATGGGCACAACAAAGTCAAGGTATTGGCGTGACCATCACAAAGCCCAGACCTCAATCCTATAGAACATTTGCGGGGAGAACTGAAAAAGCATGTGCGAGCAAGAAGGCTCAGTTACACCAGCTCTGTCAGGAGGAATGGAGCAAAGTTCACCCAACTTATTGTGGGTGTCACGTCCTGACCTTAGTTCCTTTTTTATGTCTCTATTTTTGGTTTGATCAGGGCGTGAGTTGGGGTGGGGCATTCTACAGTGCCTTGCGAAAGTATTCGGCCCCCTTGAACTTTGCGACCTTTTGCCACATTTCAGGCTTCAAACATAAAGATATAAAACTGTATTTTTTTGTGAAGAAACAACAACAAGTGGGACACAATCATGAAGTGGAACGACATTTATTGGATATTTCAAACTTTTTTAACAAATCAAAAACTGAAAAATTGGGCGTGCAAAATTATTCAGCCTCTTTACTTTCAGTGCAGCAAACTCTCTCCAGAAGTTCAGTGAGGATCTCTGAATGATCCAATGTTGACCTAAGTGACTAATGATGATAAATACAATCCACCTGTGTGTAATCAAGTCTCCTTATAAATGCACCTGCACTGTGATAGTCTCAGAGGTCCGTTAAAAGCGCAGAGAGCATCATGAAGAACAAGGAACACACCAGGCAGGTCCGAGATACTGTTGTGAAGAAGTTTAAAGCCGGATTTGGATACAAAAAGATTTCCCAAGCTTTAAACATCCCAAGGAGCACTGTGCAAGCGATAATATTGAAATGGAAGGAGTATCAGACCACTGCAAATCTACCAAGACCTGGCCGTCCCTCTAAACTTTCAGCTCATACAAGGAGAAGACTGATCAGAGATGCAGCCAAGAGGCCCATGATCACTCTGGATGAACTGCAGAGATCTACAGCTGAGGTGGGAGACTCTGTCCATAGGACAACAATCAGTCGTATATTGCGCAAATCTGGCCTTTGTGGAAGAGTGGCAAGAAGAAAGCCATTTCTTAAAGATATCCATAAAAAGTGTTGTTTGGATGTCATAAGGTGTATGCACCAATTTGTAAGCCATAAGAGCCTGGACTTAAATGTAATGTAAATGTTGTTTAAAGTTTGCCACAAGCCACCTGGGAGACACACCAAACATGTGGAAGAAGGTGCTCTGGTCAGATTAAACCAAAAGTGAACTTTTTGGCAACAATGCAAAACGTTATGTTTGGCGTAAAAGCAGCACAGCTCATCATCCTGAACACACCATCCTCACTGTCAAACATGGTGGTGGCAGCATCATGGTTTGGGCCTGCTTTTCTTCAGCAGGGACAGGGAAGATGGTTAAAATTGATGGGAAGATGGATGGAGCCAAATACAGGACCATTCTGGAAGAAAACCTGATGGAGTCTGCAAAAGACCTGAGACTGGGACGGAGATTTGTCTTCCAACAAGACAATGATCCAAAACATAAAGCAAAATCTACAATGGAATGGTTCAAAAATAAACATATCCAGGTGTTAGAATGGCCAAGTCAAAGTCCAGACCTGAATCCAATCGAGAATCTGTGGAAAGAACTGAAAACTGCTGTTCACAAATGCTCTCCATCCAACCTCACTGAGCTTGAGCTGTTTTACAAGGAGGAATGGGGAAAAAATGCAGTCTCTCTATGTGCAAAACTGATAGAGACATACCCCAAGCGACTTACAGCTGTAATCGCAGCAAAAGGTGGTGCTACAAAGTATTAACTTAAGGGGGCTGAATAATTTTGCACCCCCAATTTTTCAGTTTTTGATTTGTTAAAAAAGTTTGAAATGTCCAATAAATGTCGTTCCACTTCATGATTGTGTCCCACTTGTTGTTGATTCTTCACAAAAAAATACAGTTTTATATCTTTATTGTTTGAAGCCTGAAATGTGGCAAAAGGTCGCAAAGTTCAAGGGGGCCGAATACTTTCACAAGGCACTGTATGTTTTGTATTTCTGTGTTTGGCCTGGTATGGTTCCCAATCAGAGGCAGCTGTCAATCGTTGTCTCTCATTGAGAATCATACTTAGGTAGCCTGTTCTCACCTGTGTTTGTGGGTAGTTGTTTTCTGTTTTGTGTGTCTTCACCTTACAGAACTGTTTCGTTTCGTTCACTCTCTCTCTTTGTTGTTTTAGTGGTTATTGCAGTGTTCCGTTTATTTGTTAAAATTAACATAACACTTACCACGCTGCGTTTTGGTCTGATCCATCCTATTCCTCATCCGAGGAGAACAACGATCGTTACAGTGGGAAGCTCGTAGAAGGCTACCCAAAACGTTTGACCCAATTAAACAATTTAAAGGCAATGCTACCAAATACTAATTGAGTGTATGTAAACTTCTGACCCACTGGGAATGGGATGAAAGAAATAAAAGTTTAAATAAATCATTCTCTCTACTATTATTCTGACATATCACATTCTTAAAATAAAGGGTTGATCCTAACTGACCTAAAACAGTGGAATTTTTACAAGGATTAAACGTCAGGAATTGTGAAAAACTGAGTGTAAATGTATTTGGCTAAGGCGTATGTAAACTTCCGACTTCAACTGTAAGTAATTTAACTTGCTATGTCAAAAAAGTATATTGAATTGAATTGAGAGAGAGAAAAAAAGAGGTAGAGAGAGATGGAGAGAGAGGGAGAGAGAGAGGTAGATGGAGCAGTAGAGAGAGATTGAGAAAGGTAGGGAGAGAGAGATTAAGAGAGAGGTAGAGAGAGGTGAAGAGAGAGGTAGAGAGAGGTGGAGAGAGAGAGGTAGAGACAGGTAGAGAGGTGGAGCGAGGGAGAGAGGTAGAGAGAGAGAGAGAGAGGTAGAGAGAGAGGTAGTGAGAGAGAGAGAGGTAGAGAGGTAGACTATACTTAAACACTTTAACATCATCCTTAGCTCTGTCATCTTCCGCAATATTTGGAACCAAGGACTGATCACCCCAATCTACAAGTAGAGACACATTTGACCCCAGTAACTACCGTGGGATATGCATCAATAGCAACCTTGGGAAAATCTTCTGCATTATAATTAACAGCAGACTAGTTCATTTCCTCAGTGAAAACAATGTACTGAGCAAATGTCAAATTGGCTTTTTACTAAATTACCATACGGCAGACCACGTATTCACCCTGCACACCCTAATTGACAAACAAACAAGCCAAAACAAAGGCAAAGTCTTCTCATGCTTTGTTAATTTCAAAAATGCTTTTGACTCAATTTGACACGAGTGTCCCAGGACAGCAACACAATTAGACCCAACCAAATCATGAGAAACAAAAAGATAATTACTTGACACATTGGAAAGAATTAACAACAAAAAACAGAGCAAACTAGAATGCTATTTGTCCCCAAACAGAGAGTACAAGCTTTGACTATGTACAGACTCAGTGAGCATAGCCTTGCTATTGAGAAAGGCCGTCGTAGGCAGACATGGCTCTCAAGAGAAGACAGGCTATGTGCACACAGACCACAAAATGAGGTGGAAACTGAGCTGCACTTCCTAACCTCCTGCCCAATGTATGACCATATTAGAGACACATATTTCCCTCTGATTACTCAAAAACCCAATTTTGATAAACTCCCATACCTAACCACTAACCCCTTACCCTAATTCTAACCCTAACCCTAAACGTATCCCCTAAGCTTCAAATAGCTTTTGTCCTCCTGGGGATGTGGGAAATGTCCCCACAAGGGAGAATTTTTCTTATTTTACTATCCTTGTGAGGACTTTGTGGGAATTTAGGTCCCTACATGGATAAAAGGAACCAACCCACACACACACACACACACACACACACACACACACACACACACACACACACACACACACACACACACACACACACACACACACACACACACACACACACACACACACACACACACACACACACACACACACACACACACACACACACACAGTCACATGTAATTAAGTTTGGGTAACAGAATGATACTGAGAATTAGAATGGGGTGTCAGCTATGACATTTGTATTTGTATGTATTAGGGATTCCCATTAGATCCTGCCAAGGCAGCAGCTACCCTTCCTGGGGTTTATTATGGATCCCCATTAGTTCCTGCCAAGGCAGCAACTACTCTTCCTGGGGTTTATTATGGATCCTCATTAGTTCCTGCCAAGACAACAGCTACTCTTCCTTGGGTTTATAATGGATGCCCATTAGTTCCTGCCAGGGCAGCAGCTTCTCTTCCTGGGGTTTATTATGGATCCCCATTAGTTCCTGCCAAGGCAGCAGCTACCCTTCCTGGGGTTTATTTTGGATCCCTATTAGTTCCTGCCAAGGCAGCAGCGACTCTACCTGGGGTTTATTATGGATCCTCATTAGTTCATGCCAAGGCAGCAGCGACTCTCCCTGGGGTTTATTATGGATCCCCATTAGTTCCTGCCAAGGCAGCAGCTACCCTTCCTGGGGTTTATTATGGATCCCCATTAGTTCCTGCCAAGACAACAGCTACTCTTCCTGGGGTGTATTATGGATCCCCATTAGTTCCTGCCAAGGCAGCAGCTACTCTTCCTGGGGTTTATTATGGATCCCCATTAGTTCCTGCCAAGACAACAGCTATTCTTCCTGGGGTTTATTATGGATCCCCATTAGTTCCTGCCAAGACAACAGCTACTCTTCCTGGGGTTTATTATGGATCCCCATTAGTTCCTGCCAAGGCAGCAGCTACTCTTCCTGGGGTTTATTATGGATCCCCATTAGTTCCTGCCAAGACAACAGCTACTCTTCCTGGGGTTTATTATGGATCCCCATTAGTTCCTGCCAAGACAGCAGCTACTCTTCCTGGGGTTTATTATGGATCCCCACTAGTTCCTGCCAAGGCAGCAGCTACCCTTCCTGGGGTTTATTATGGATCCCCATTAGTTCCTGCCAAGGCAGCAACTACTCTTCCTGGGGTTTATTATGGATCCTCATTAGTTCCTGCCAAGACAACAGCTACTCTTCCTTGGGTTTATAATGGATGCCCATTAGTTCCTGCCAGGGCAGCAGCTACTCTCCCTTGGGTTTATTATGGGATCCCCATTAGTTCCTGCCAAGACAACAGCTATTCTTCCTGGGGTTTATTATGGATCCCCATTAGTTCCTGCCAAGACAACAGCTATTCTTCCTGGGGTTTATTATGGATCCCCATTAGTTCCTGCCAAGACAACAGCTATTCTTCCTGGGGTTTATTATGGATCCCCATTAGTTCCTGCCAAGGCAGCAACTACTCTTCCTGGGGTTTATTATGGATCCTCATTAGTTCCTGCCAAGACAACAGCTACTCTTCCTGGGGTTTATTATGGATGCCCATTAGTTCCTGCCAGGGCAGCAGCTACTCTCCCTTGGGTTTATTATGGGATCCCCATTAGTTCCTGCCAAGACAACAGCTATTCTTCCTGGGGTTTATTATGGGATCCCCATTAGTTCCTGCCAAGACAACAGCTATTCTTCCTGGGGTTTATTATGGATCCCCATTAGTTCCTGCCAAGGCAGCAACTACTCTTCCTGGGGTTTATTATGGATCCTCATTAGTTCCTGCCAAGACAACAGCTACTCTTCCTGGGGTTTATTATGGATGCCCATTAGTTCCTGCCAGGGCAGCAGCTACTCTCCCTTGGGTTTATTATGGATCCCCATTAGTTCCTGCCAAGACAACAGCTATTCTTCCTGGGGTTTATTATGGATCCCCATTAGTTCCTGCCAAGACAACAGCTATTCTTCCTGGGGTTTATTATGGATCCCCATTAGTTCCTGCCAAGACAACAGCTACTCTTCCTGGGGTTTATTATGGATCCCCATTAGTTCCTGCCAAGACAACAGCTACTCTTCCTGGGGTCCAGCAAAATCAAAGCAGTTTTTAAAGCTATTTAAAAGATTACATCTCATTACATTTCATAACACTTTTCACAACACATGTAGTCATGGCTCTATGTAGTACTGTGCACTTTCCATAGTCTGTTCTAGACTTGGGGACTGTGAAGAGACCTATTGTGGGGTTCGCATGGGTGTCAGAGCTGTGTGCTAGTAGTAATAACAGACAGCTTGATGCATTCAACATGTCAGTACTTCTTGATGAAGTCAATCTCTCCTCTTCTATTAATGTTAGCTCTCCATGTACATTCAAGGGCCAGCCGAGCTGCCAATTGTAGAATTGCCAATTCTGGGCCAATTGTAATTTTCCTAAGTCGCTCTTTGTGGCACCTGACCACACGACTGGAGTGTACAGTAGTCCAGGTGCGACACAATGCATTTGGAAAGTATTCAGACACCTTCCCTTTTTCCACATTTTGTTACAATACAGCCTTATTCTAAAATCGATTAAATAAATGTTTTTCCTCATCAATCTACAGACAATAGCCCATAATGACATCACAATACCCCATAATAACAAAGCAAAAACAGGTTATTAGAAATGTTTTCAAATTTATTTTTTAAAAACATCAGAAATACCTTATTAACATAGGTATTCAGACCCTTTGCTATGAGACTCGAAATTGAGCTCAGGTGAATCCTGTTTCCATTGATCGTTCCTGAGATGTTTCGACAACTTGATTGGAGTCCACCTGTGGTAAATTCAATTGATTAGACATGATTTGGAAAGGCACACACCTGTCTCTATAAGGTCCCACAGTTGACAGTGCATGTCAGAGCAAAAACCAAGCCTTGACGTTGAAGGAATTGTCCGTAGAGCTCAGAGACAGGATTGTGTCGAGGCACAGATCTGGGGAAGGGTACCAAAACATTTCTGCAGCATTGAAGGTCCCCAAGAACAGTGGCCTCCATCAATCTTATATGGAAGAAGTTTGGAACCACCAAGACTCTTCCTAGAAGAAAATCTCACAATTTATCTCAGTCATCAGTCATTGGTGTAGATGCTGTACATGTTGAGTGACCTTCCCTATAAGCGTTCACAATCATTCATTGACTCAGATGGCTCATTCATCACAAAACCCATTGATATTGCAAGTACTACAATTATTTGTTTAATTGTCCAGATTACCACATTTAGGCATACATCACAGACTCCCCTTACATTATTAGACACCTGTTGAGAGGTTTCTCAACCCACAGGGTATGCAGAGCATACCCAGCACTAACACATACACACATACACGTACATAGTCACTTGTGCACGCATGCACAAACGCACATACACACTCACACCCAGCAGTTCAAAGTAAACAACTACCCATCAAGCCTTGGATTAATCACGTGTGTTTGTGCCGTGAAGAAACACACACACTCTTCAGATTATAATTTTTTAAGTGTTAATGTGGTCTGCAGTTTTACGAGAGAGATTCAGGTTCAGGTTCAGGTTCAGATTCAGGTTCAGGTTCAGGCGACTGAGATGCACCCAAAGGGGCCTTTTTCGGTTTAGTGACTGACCTGTCAGAGAACAGACACGGAACAGTGAGCCTTATAGGCCTTTTTCGGTTTAGTGACAGACCTGTCAGAGAACAGACACAGAACAGTGAGCCTTATAGGCCTTTTTCGGTTTAGTGACTGACCTGTCAGAGAACAGACACAGAACAGTGAGCCTTATAGGCCTTTTTCGGTTTAGTGACTGACCTGTCAGAGAACAGACACAGAACAGTGAGCCTTATAGGCCTTTTTCGGTTTAGTGACAGACCTGTCAGAGAACAGACACAGAACAGTGAGCCTTATAGGCCTTTTTCGGTTTAGTGACTGACCTGTCAGAGAACAGACACAGAACAGTGAGCCTTATAGTTCTGACTACATGTTGTGCATTTAGATCAGAGTCTTAAGCGGTGTCTTCCCCTTCACCTGCACTGATACGAGAGAGCCAACTGCTTTGAGCTGTCTCCTGTGGAGATGGAAGAAAGGATAGGAGGAGAGGAGGAAAGGAGAGGAGGAGAGGAGTGGGAAAGGAGGAGAGGAGGAAAGGAGAGGAGGAGGAAAGGAGGTGAGGAGGAGGAAAGGAGGAGAGGAGGAGGAAAGGAGGAGAGGAGGAAAGGAGAGGAGAAGAGGAGGAGGAAAGGAGGAGAGGAGGAAAGGAGAAGGGGAGATGAGGGAAGGAGGAGAGGAGAGGGGGAGAAATGAGAAAAGGAGGAGAGGAGAGGAGGAGGAAAGGAGGAGAGGGGGAGATGAGGGAAGGAGGAGAGGAGGAACGGAGGGGAGGAGAAAAGGAGGAGAGGAGAGGAGGAGAAAAGCAGGAGAGGAGGAAAAGAGAGGAGGAGAGGAGGAAAGGAGAGGAGGAGAGGGAGAGATGAGAGGAGGAAAGGAGAGGAGGAGAAAAGGAGGAGAGGAGGAAAGGAGAGGAGGAGAGGGGGAGATGAGGAAAGGAGGAGAGGAGGAAAGGACAGGCGGGGATGACAGGAGAGGAGAAGAGGAGGAAAGGAGAAGAGGAGAGGAGAGGAGGAGAGGAGGAAAGGAAGAGATGTGACGAGGACACTGACACTGCATCTCATCTATGGTAATATGTTTGCCAGGGAAGTTGTAATGTTTGAGTCTGTGCTCTGCTCGGGTGTGTACAAAATGTACCTACAGTAAATTACATCAAAAAGCTGAAGGTAGGTAGCTGTGACCTTGTTGTGGATTAAATGAAGTGAGAAGTAGTTTGTGATTGTCTACAAATGAAAATGTATCCACTCGCTAAATTACTCAAATGTAAAATCATTGCAGTCATGTTAAAGACCTTTTTCCAGAAGCAAAACCTTTTTAGTTAATGCTGTGCAACCTGTGAACAAATCAAAGAGGACCTTGTGACAGAACATAGGAAATGAAGGAAATGCAGTGAGAAGTACATCTCATATTCTCAAAGGGTTGCTGTGTTCCTGTCCAGGAGTCTGTCTGTCATTTAAACCCCTCATTGTTCTCAGAGCGTTGCTGTGTTCCTGTCCAGGAGTCTGTCTGTCATTTAAACCCCTCATTGTTCTCAGAGCGTTGCTGTGTTCCTGTCCAGGAGTCTGTCTGTCATTTAAACCCCTCATTGTTCTCAGAGCGTTGCTGTGTTCCTGTCCAGGGGCCTCATTTATAAAACGGACTTACGATCAATTTTGATCTTAAGTATGACTTACGCAGAAAACTACGTATAAAGTAGTTATTTATTAAACCTTTGATGTGGAAATGATCTTATCTCTACGTAAAGTCTAGACTTGAGGTAAGTGATTGTCCTGCTGGTTGGGTATTACTGTTTGGGATACATATGCCTCCAAGCCTGTGGTGAACTTTGCATGAACTTTACAAACAATTTGTTAGGAATTATCAATTAAATGTGTGAGTAATTAATTGCCAGACGCAAGGTGTTTTGAATTAAAAACAGGATGTGATGTTCTATATAAATACTGTGTCAAATTAGAGAAACGTAACCATGGCTGTTCTTGCATTATTGGAAGACATTGACAACCGTGCTTTTTAAGAAGGGAGGAAGTTTTCAGAGACGGGAATTACTTTTTTTTGCACATGATGATCCATGGCTATTCCTGACTAAACCCTCATTTGTGATCCACAGGCATTCTATAAGGGGAAATCGCTGATTGTAAGGCACGTTTAGGTGCCATCAATGTTAAATTCATTTCAGATTTATAGATCACAGGTGTGTAAATTACAAATGGGCTTCTTAGAAGCGGCCTAAGCAAGGTTTTTTTATGCTCAGTATATTTTATGAATTCAACGTAAACACAAAGTCGGAAATTATCTTACGACTAAAGTTCAAGTATAAATCTAATTCATTTTTTTTTTATAAATGAGGCCCTAGGGGTATGTCTGCCATTTAAACACTAACTGCCTTTTATTTGTATTTTTTATGTAAACAATTGATTTAATTTTGTATCATATGTATAACAAAACAACCACACAACACACCTAGGCCTAACTATAGACAAGCTCAATGGGCCACAACACACCTAGGCCTAACTATAGACAAGCTCAATGGGCCACAACACACCTAGGCCTAACTATAGACAAGCTCAATGGGCCACAACACACCTAGGCCTAACTATAGACAAGCTCAATGGGCCACAACACACCTAGGCCTAACTATAGACAAGCTCAATGGGCCACAACACACCTAGGCCTAACTATAGACAAGCTCAATGGGCCACAACACACCTAGGCCTAACTATAGACAAACTCAATGGGCCACAACACACCTAGGCCTAACTATAGACAAGCTCAATGGGCCACAACACACCTAGGCAAGCTAAC
Organism: Oncorhynchus keta; assembly: GCF_023373465.1. Classification (NCBI taxonomy): domain Eukaryota; kingdom Metazoa; phylum Chordata; class Actinopteri; order Salmoniformes; family Salmonidae; genus Oncorhynchus; species Oncorhynchus keta. The sequence goes on from NC_068426.1 coordinate 8,130,000, forward strand.
TAGGCCTAACTATAGACAAGCTCAATGGGCCACAACACACCTAGGCCTAACTATAGACAAGCTCAATGGGCCACAACACACCTAGGCCTAACTATAGACAAGCTCAATGGGCCACAACACACCTAGGCCTAACTATAGACAAGCTCAATGGGCCACAACACACCTAGGCCTAACTATAGACAAGCTCAATGGGCCACAACACACCTAGGCCTAACTATAGACAAGCTCAATGGGCCACAACACACCTAGGCCTAACTATAGACAAGCTCAATGGGCCACAACACACCTAGGCCTAACTATAGACAAGCTCAATGGGCCACAACACACCTAGGCCTAACTATAGACAAGCTCAATGGGCCACAACACACCTAGGCCTAACTATAGACAAGCTCAATGGGCCACAACACACCTAGGCCTAACTATAGATAAGCTCAATGGGCCACAACACACCTAGGCCTAACTATAGATAAGACAAGCTCAATGGGCCACAACACACCTAGGCCTAACTATAGACAAGCTCAATGGGCCACAACACACCTAGGCCTAACTATAGACAAACTCAATGGGCCACAACAAATAAAACAGTAATTAACCCGACCAAACCAACATATACAACACATTTAAATAATTCAACAAAACACACAGGAATAGTTTTTTAAATTTTGTTCTGACAAGTGATATTTCATGTCCATGATATTCCTTTATGTGATAAGGGATATTCCTTTATGTGATAAGGGATATTCCTTTATGTGATAAGTGATATTCCTTTATGTGATAAGTGATATTCCTTTATGTGATAAGTGATATTCCTTTATGTGATATTCCTTTATGTGATAAGTGATATTCCTTTATGTGATAAGTGATATTCCTTTATGTGATAAGTGATATTCCTTTATGTGATAAGTGATATTCCTTTATGTGATAAGTGATATTCCTTTATGTGATAAGTGATATTCCTTTATGTGATAAGGGATATTCCTTTATGTGATAAGGATATTCCTTTATGTGATAAGTGATATTCCTTTATGTGATAAGTGATATTCCTTTATGTGATAAGTGATATTCCTTTATGTGATAAGGGATATTCCTTTATGATATTCCTTTATGTGATAAGTATTCCTTTATGATATTCCTTTATGTGATAAGGATATTCCTTCATGTGATAAGTGATATTCCTTTATGTGATAAGGGATATTCCTTTATGTGATAAGTATTCCTTCATGATATTATTCCTTTATGGATATTCCTTTATGTGATAAGGGATATTCCTTTATGTGATAAGTGATATTCCTTTATATGGATATTCCTTTATGTGATAAGTGATATTCCTTTATGTGATAAGGGATATTCCTTTATGTGATATATTCCTTTATGTGATAAGTGATATTCCTTTATGTGATAAGTGATATTCCTTTATGTGATAAGTGATATTCCTTTATGTGATAAGTGATATTCCTTTATGTGATAAGGGATATTCCTTTATGTGATAAGTGATATTCCTTTATGTGATAAGTGATATTCCTTTATGTGATAAGTGATATTCCTTTATGTGATAAGTGATATTCCTTTATGTGATAAGTGATATTCCTTTATGTGCCTTTACAGCTGGACTTCTTTGTTGATACATCCATTTTTGGACTTATATATTAGCCATTGATTCTTGACGAATATAATGTATAAGGTGAATGCACCAATTTGTAAGTCGCTCTGGATAAGAGCGTCTGCTAAATGACTTAAATGTAATGTAATGTTATGAGCTAAGTTCAACTGTCGTACCCCATCAGAACCCAAAATATAAACTTGTTTTACTCCAATGTTTGTAAACAATGTACATGTAAACAAAGATTGTATAGCCTCAAAACATGGTTCATAGTATGATGTTGATATCATGGATGGTCAGTCCTTGCATCCATCCAGCTCTGTCTATGAATTCTCCAGGCCCATCCTTCAGCTTTTTACCGAAACACAAGCCCATATTGTTTCAATGAAGGATTCTAGCTTTTTAAGGAAAAGCACAAATTGTTTCCATATCTCTTTGCATGCTGTATGGGTTTTCTCCAGCCTTTTGGCTCACGTGATTTCACACAATTCTGTTTATATGAACAGATCCATCCATTCTGTGAACACTGAAACATTAGAGCTTTCAGGACCAGCCTTAACACTGACACAATACCTAACATAATATCTTAAATTCTCTGTGAGGTTTCCTGCTTCCTGTCTGAGGTTTCTGTCTGAGGTTTCAAGGCTAACAACGTTATTAAAGCAGGACCAGAAACGGCCACATCCCCACAAATGCTCTAAATGTAAAAGCCTCTCTGCTTTGAAGCAGCTGAAAGCTACAGTCTGGGATTTGGAAAGCTGTTCATTTCAATTATTGATATTTACCTATTGATTCTTGGAGAATGTAACTTGTAAACGTCCTCATTAGCTGAGCACAAATAACTGTCTTAAATCATAACACAAAATATAAGGTTCTATCGCTCCGTTGTTTACAAACAACAAGAATGTAAACAAACAATGTATTTCTTCAACACATGTTTAAAACCGTCTGTTGGATGTGATGGACTGTGTATGAATTTCAGAGGAGTTATATTTCCCAAACCAAATCACTTAGCTGTATACCAAAACAAGTGGCGAGGCTGGTGGCAGTTTTTTGCATTTTCTTTTTTCGAATTCCAGAATGTAGCTTTAAGACATAATAAAATGTCTTTCTGATCTCAAACTACCTCAGCCTCCGGATATGAAAAAAATGAATCCTGATAAATGCCTTTAATGGCTCTCGATAGCAGACAGAGAAATAGGTTATGTCCCAAATGACAACCTATTCCCTATATAGTGCACTACTTTTGACCAGAGCTCTATGGGTTCTGGTCAAAAGTAGTGCACTATAAAGGGAATAGGGAGGCATTTGGGGGGGGGGAACACACATTCACAAAGAGAGGAGAAGCGAGGGAGAAAAGGTAGTCTACAGTTATTGAACTGGCATCGCAAGGGGGTAGAGACACTAGCTGTGCTGACCCTTCAACGACAGAACTGGGAAATCCGATTTTCTAAATCAAATCCAATCAAATTGTATTAGTCAAATGCGCCGAATACAACAGGGGTAGTAGACATTACAGTGAAATGCTCACTTACGAGCGTCTAACCAACAATGAGGTAAAAAAAAATACAAGTAAGAATAAGAAATAAAAGTAACTAAAAAAAGTAATTAAGTAAAAGTAATTAAAGAGCAGCAGTAAAATAACAATAGCGAGACTACAGAAAGGGGTGTATAGTCAATGTGCGGAGGCACTGGTTAGGTGAGGTAACATGTACATGTAGTAGCGTTATTAATGTGACTATGTATAGATGATAACAACAGAGAGTAGCAGCCGTGTAAAAGGGGGGGGGTCAATGCAAATGGTCTGGGTAGCCATTTGATTACATGTTAAGGAGTCTTGTGGCTTGGGGGCAGAAGCTGTTTAGTAGCCTCTTGGACTGAGACTTTGAGCTCCTGTACCGATTGTCGTCCGGTAGCAGACAGAACAGTCGATGACTAAGGTGGCCAGAGTCTTTGACAATTTTTAGGGCCTTCCCCTGACACTGACTGGTGTAGAGGTCCTGGAAGGTAGGAAACTTGGCCCCAATGATGTACTGGGTTGTACGCACTACCCTCCGTAGTGCCTTGCGGTCGGAGGCCGAGCAATTGCCATACCAGGCAGTGATGCAACCAGTCAGAGGGGTGTTTAGTCCTAGGGTCCTTAGCTTATTGATGAGCTTTGAGGGCACTATGGTGTTGAATAGGGCACTATAGTCAATGAATAACATTCTCACATAGATGTTCCTTTTGTTCAGGTGGGAAAGGGCAGTGTGGAGTGCAATTGAGATTGCATCATCTGTGGATCTGTTGGGATAATGGTGTTGATGTGAGCCAAGACCAGCCTTTCAAAGCACTTCATGGCAACAGAAGTGAGTGCTACGGTTCGGTAGTCATTTAGGCAGGTTACCTTAGTATTCTTGGGCACAGGGACTATGGTGGTCTGCTTAAAACATGTTGGTATTACAGTCTTGGACAGGGAGAGGTTGAAAATGTCAGTAAAGACACTTGCCAGTACACGTCCTGGTAATCCGTCTGGCCCTGAGGCCTTGTGAATGTTGACCTATTTAAAGGTCTTACTCACATCGGCTACAAAGAGCATGATCACACAGTCTTCCGGAACAGCTCGTGCTCTCGTGTATGTTTCAGTGTTATTTAACTTGAAGCGATCATAGAAGTAGTTTAGCTCGTCTGGTAGGCTCGTGTCACTGGCAAGCTCTTGGATGTGCTTCCCTTTGTAGTCTGTAATAGTTTGCAAGCCCTGCCACACCCGCATAGTACGATTCAATCTTAGTCCTGTATTGACGCCTTGCCTGTTTGATGGTTCGTCGGAGGGCATAGCGGGATTTCTTATAAGCTTCCGAGTCCCGCCCCTTGAAAGCCACAGCTCTGCCCTTTAGCTCAGTGCGGATGTTGCCTGTAATCCATGGCTTCTGATTGGGGTATGTACGTACGGTCACTGTGGGAAAGACGTCATCGATGCACTTATTGATGAAGCCAATGACTGATGTGGTGTACTCCTCAATGCCATCGGAGGAATCCCATAACATATTCCAGTCTGTGCTGTCTCTGTGTGTGGAGTAAAGGTGGTTCAGAGCTTTTCCCCTCTGGTTGCAGATTTGCTAAGACGGATTTAAGTAACGCGGCTCTGGGTGAGTGTTTATTTTTTGCTTATGGCAGAATACAGCTCGTTCAGTGCGGTCTTAGTGCCAGCATCCGTCTGTGGTGGTATGTAAACAGCTACGAAAAATACAGATTAAAACTCTCTCGGTAGATAGTGTGGTCTACAGCTTATCATGAGATACTCTAGCTCAGGCGAGCAAAACCTCAAGACTTCCTTAGATATCGTGCACCAGCTGTTATTTACAAAAATACATCGTCTGCCGCCCCTTGACTTACCCGAAGCCGCTGTTCTGTCCTGCCGGTACAGCCTATAACCAGCCAGCTGTATGTTGATAATGTTATAGTTCAGCCACGACTCTGTGAAGCATTAGATATTACAGTTTTGAATGTTCCATTGGTAGTTTAATCTTCAGCGTAGGTCATCGATTTTATTTTCCAAAAATTGCACATTTTCTAGCAGAATGGAAGGAAATGGGGGTTTAATCAATCCCCTAGAAATTCTCAGAAGGCAGCCCGTCCTCTGGCCCCTTTTTCTCTGTCTTCTTCACTCAAATGACTGGGATCTGTTCCTGTTCCCAGGGAAAGCAGTATATCATTAACGTCAGGCTCGTTAAAGGAAAAAAAGGATTCTGCCAAAACGTGGCGAATAATTGCAGTTCTGATGTCCAGAAGTTATTTTCAGTCATAAGAGACAGTAGCAGAAACATTATGTACAAAATAAATGTAAAATCAGTTCCAAACAACGCAAAGAAACGAACCAAATAACACAATTGATTAGGAATACGTAAAACGTCAGCCTTGTTCTCCAGCGCCATCCATGCAATCACCACAGGACCACTGTTGCTAACTGGGAAAGGGGGTGGTTGTGTTCCCACAGGGTTTCAGTCAGCCTGCAGAGAGGGTTATGATCTGATAACAATGAATAAATCTTACATCTTATTCAGGATTAGACCTCAGTGGACTTCACTACACAAGACACCAGTTTAAAACAGCAGACAGAATGCTTCACTAACCAGACCTGTAAACACAGAGGTCAGACAGTCATTTTTTTGCACAGACTCTATTGCACTTGGCACTACACTGACACTCCAACACACATACCAGTGGAGGCTCATCAGAGGAGGACGGAGAGGACCATCTATACTATAGTTACTAAGGCAGGCTATACTATAGTTACTAAGGCAGGCTATACTATAGTTACTAAGATAGGCTATACTACAGTTACTAAGGCAGGCTATACTATAGTTACTAAGGCAGGCTATACTATAGTTACTAAGGCAGGCTATACTATAGTTACTAAGGCAGGCTATACTATAGTTACTAAGGCAGGCTATACTATAGTTACTAAGGCAGGCTATACTATAGTTACTAAGGCAGGCTATACTATAGTTACTAAGGCAGGCTATACTATAGTTACTAAGGCAGGCTATACTATAGTTACTAAGGCAGGCTATACTATAGTTACTAAGGCAGGCTATACTATAGTTACTAAGGCAGGCTATACTATAGTTACTAAGATAGGCTATACTATAGTTACTAAGATAGGCTATACTACAGTTACTAAGGCAGGGTATACTATAGTTACTAAGATAGGCTATACTATAGTTACTAAGGCAGGCTATACTATAGTTACTAAGGCAGGCTATACTATAGTTACTAAGGCAGGCTATACTATAGTTACTAAGGCAGGCTATACTATAGTTACTAAGGCAGGCTATACTATAGTTACTAAGGCAGACTATACTATAGTTACTAAGGCAGGCTATACTATAGTTACTAAGGCAGGCTATACTGTAGTTACTAATGCAGGCTATACTATAGTTACTAAGGCAGGCTATACTGTAGTTACTAATGCAGGCTATACTATAGTTACTAAGGCAGGCTATACTATAGTTACTAAGACAGGCTATACTATAGTTACTAAGGCAGGCTATACTATAGTTACTAAGGCAGGCTATACTATAGTTACTAAGGCAGGCTATACTATAGTTACTAAGGCAGACTATACTATAGTTACGAAGGCAGGCTATACTATAGTTATTACTGTCTGAAACTGTAAGGATGGAAGAAAGAACATTGCAAATGCGCCTACCCAGATGATCAAGATGAAATAACAATAGCCTACATTTGATAAGGCTATTATATTCGTTTTTAAAGGGTAGACTAATATAACTGAAATCGGAGTATTTTAATGGATAAGAGAAACATAGCCCGACCAATTTGAAAATCATTCTGCGGTCTAGATTTTTTTTAAATAACTCTGCTTAAAGCTGCAATATCTAACTTTTTGGGCGACCCAATCAAAATTCACATATAAAAGTGAGTTACAGAGCTGTCATTCTCATTGAAAGCAAGTCTAAGAAGCGGTAGATCTGTTCTCAGAGCGCTATTTCTATGCTTCCCATTCTTATGTTTTGTTTTATGCGTCTTGTACTTTCGGTTTTGTACACCAGCTTCAAACAGTTGAAAATACAATATTTTTGGTTATTTAAAAGATATTCCACTGTCACACCCTGATCTGTTTCACCTGTCTTTGTAATTGTCTCCACCCCCTCCAAGTGTTGCCCATCTTCTCCATTATCCCCTGTGTATTTATACCTGTGTTCTCTGTTTGTCTGTTGCCAGTTCGTTTTGTTCGTGAAACCTATCAGCGATTTGTTCCCCTGCTCCTGCTTGTTTCTTGATCCTGTTTTCTAGTCCTTCCTGGTTTTGACTGTTCTGCCTGTCCTGAACTTGACCCTGACCCTGAACTTGACCCTGACCCTGAACTTGACCCTGCCTGCCATTCTGTACCTTGCCCCAACTCACTGGATTATTGACCACTGCCTGCCGTTCTGGACCCTTTGCACCTTCTCTGGATTACTGACCCCTGCCTGCCTTTGACCTGTCGTTTGCCTGCCCCTGTATTAGAAATAAACTTGTGTTTTTTTTACACTGTCTGCATCTGGGTCATACATGAAACCTGATTTTCCACAGTGGTTTAAATGGTACGATGATTCTCTACACTCTGAGTGCTTGTTTTGTCACAAATGTTTGTAACCAGGGAATGGCAGAGCGACTTCTGCATATTGCACCTTTAACTTGGTTTTGTTTTTAAATTCGATTGTTTTGTGACTTTTGTAACAACTTAAATAAGAAAAATGACATTATGCACCAAAATCACAGTTCTGGTATAACCAATGTGTCATTTATATTATAACCAATGTGTCCCTCTCTGTAGTATTCTATAGTAAGCTGTAGTATTCTATAGCAATCGGAACTCAGGATAAGACCCAGACACAGACAGCTAGAGTCACAGATGTTTATTGACCCAAACAGTGGGCAGGCAAAAGGCAGGGCAAAGGTAAGCAGAGGTCCGTAATCCAGGGCAGAGTCAACAAGGTGCAGAACAGCAAGCAGGCTAGGGGTTTGGACAAGCAGAGGTTCGTAAACATGTCAGAGTCAGGCAGTTATGAAACAGCAGGCAGGCTCAGGGGCAGGGCAGTCAGAATGGTCCAAACCGGGGAAGCTAGGAAACAGAACTTGAGAAAAGCAGGGAGATAGGGAAAACACGCTGGTAAGACCTGTCAAGACAAGACGAACTGCAACAGACAAACAGAGAAGACAGGTATAAATACACAGGGGATAATGGGGGAGATGGGGCGAAACCTAGAAGGGGGTGGAGACAAGCACAAAGACAGGTGAAACAGATCAGGGTGCGACAATAGCAAACTTTAGTATTCTATAGTAAGCTGTAGTATTTTTTTCATGTGGGATAGTTCTTCTTCCCCCTCCTCTCTTTTACTTTATTCTCTTTTGTTTCTCTCTCTCTCACACTCTCTCTCTTTCTCTGACCCTGTATGTAGCTGACTCACTTTCTCCTGTTCTTCTTATTTCTATTTCTCGTGGGTTTCTGTTCTACTTTACTTTCTTATAGGTCTATGGACATTGATTACTGCATTGTTAGGAAAGCACTTGCAAAGGAAGGCATTTCACTGTACTTGTGCACGGGACAATAAAAACTTGAAACTCTCTCACAAACACACATACTTGTGTCAATCCATTTCTTGTTATTAAAACAAGCAAAAAATACACTTTGAGTGAAGTTGACATTCCTTTATGGTGTTACTTGTGTCAATGTTGTCAAACTTTAAATATGTGACCATTTCTATTCATGGGTTGCACATCCGTAACTCGGTCACGTCGTTATCGACATTCTACAGATGCCACAGCCATATTGATAATCAAAAGTAGAACGGGGGCTAATGACTGAATGAGAGCTAATGACTGTGTCGACTAAATTACACTATAGGGGCTTGGGAATACGATGACATTGCTAAAGTAGACACATAGTAGGAAACAACTTTGCCATCATCATCATCATGTTGGCAATATTCTCATTTGCTAGCAAAGTTAGTCAAAAATAACTAGCAATGCTAACGTTAGCTAGCGAAAACCCGGAGGTCTGCCCTCAATCTTAGCTAGCTAGCTAACTGCATCTAAAGTCAATCTGGCAACCTCAAAATGATGGCAAAAGGTTTTCCTACTAATTATTTGCCATTTAGGAATGGTCCTCATGTTTTCAAGACACTGTAATTGTTTTTATTTATTTATTAATATTTTTTACCCTCTTTTCCTCCCCAATTTTGTGGTATCCAATTGTTTAGCAGCTACTATCTTGTCTCATCGCTACAACTCCCGTACAGGCTCTGGATGAGAGAAAGGTTGAAAGTCATGCGTCCTCCGATACACAACCCAACCAAGCCACACGCGCATCCAACCCAGAAGTCAGCCGCACCAATGTGTCGGAGGAAACACCGTGCACCTGGCAACCTTGGTTAGCGCGCACTGCGCCTGGCCCACCACAGGAGTCGCTGGTGCGCGATGAGACAAGGATATCCCTACCGGCTACACCCTCCCTAACTCGGACGTCGCTAGGCCAATTGTGCGTCGCCCCACGGACCTCCCGGTCGTGGCCAGTTACGACAGAGCCTGGGCGCGAACCCAGAGTCTCTGGTGGCACAGATGGCGCTGCAGTACAACGCCCTTAACCACTGCGCCACCCGGGAGGCCGGATTGTTTTTAATGAACCTTTATTTAACTAGGCATGTCAATTAAGAACAAATTATAATTTACAATGACGGCCTGTTGTGATACAGCCAGGAATCTAACCAGGGTTTGTAGTGACGCCTCTAGCACTTAGATGCTCAGGAGGATGCATTGAGTAGAGTGCTTAGTCGTGCATCAGTTCTAAAACAAACGTTTAAACGTTGACCTAACATGAATACGTCACACTTTGACTTCTGACTGTTCTGACAGGTTCCACAAACGATATCTAGCAACACCTGTCAGCATTACCATAGAAACAGATGTCACTGTGACACGAGACGAGTGGGGAGTAGTCTCTCTTCTCTCATCACATTCTCCCCTCGTCCCTCTTTCTCGCTCTCTCTTTCAAGGGGCAAGAACTGCTAAATTAGTTTTGTATTTGTCTTTAACAGTGAGAGAGTGGGCATGTCCCTATCTCTGTGTGAGTGTGTGTGTAAGGGTTTTCTGACGAAGAGGAGTATTATGAAGGATTGGAGGACCAAAACGCAGCGTGGTAAGTGTCCATAATGTTTTTTTAATAAAGACAATAGAACACTCGAACAAAACAACAAACGATGACGTGAATATACAGAACCGAAAACAGTACCGTGTGGACCAAACACTCACACGGAAAACAAACACCCACAATCCACAAGTGAAACCCAGGCTTCCTAAGTATGATTCTCAATCAGGGACAACAATTGACAGCTGCCTCTGATTGAGAACCATACTAGGCCGAACTCAAAAACCAACATAGAAAAACAAACATAGACTGCCCACCCAACTCACGCCCTGACCATACTAAAACAAAGATATAATAACAGAACTAAGGTCAGAACGTGACAGTACACCCACCCCCCCAAAGGTGAAGACTCCGGCCGCAAAACCTGAACTTATAGGGGAGGGTCTGGGTGGGTGGGTGTCTGTCCGCGGTGGCGGCTCTGGCGCAGGACGTGGACCCCACTTCACCATAGTCCTTGTCCGCCTCTTAGCCTACCTCCGTGGTCTCCTCAGAGCGGAGACCTTTGCCACCGACCTCAGACCAGGGACCCTAGCAATGGGCCCCGAATGGACGGGAGACTCCGGCAGCGCCGGACGGACGAGAGACTCCGCTAGCGCCGGACAGGCGGGAGACTCCGCTTGCGCCGGACAGGCGGGAGACTCCGCTTGCGCCGGACAGGCGGGAGACTCCGGCAGCTCCGGAGTGAAGGGCGATTCTGGCATCGCCGGCGTAACAGGCGGCTCTGGCAGATCCTGGCTGACTGACAGCTCTGGCAGCTCCTGGCTGACTGACGGCTCTGGCAGCTCCTGGCTGACTGACGGCTCAGGACAGACTGGCGGCTCTGGCGGCTCAGGACAGACTTGCGGCTATGGCAGCTCAGGACAGACTGGTGGCTCTGGCAGCTCAAGACAGACTGGCGGCTCTGGCAGCTCAGGACAGACTGGCGGATCTGGCAACTCAAGACAGATGGGAGACTCTGGCAGCTCAGGACAGACTGGTGGCTCTGGCAGCTCAAGACAGACTGGCGGCTCTGGCAGCTCAGGACAGACTGGCGGATCTGGCAACTCAAGACAGATGGGAGACTCTGGCAGCTCAGGACAGACGGTAGACTCTGGCAACTCAGGACAGACGGGAGACTCTGGCAGCACTGGGCAGGAGGAAGGCTCTGGCAGCGCTGGACAGGCGGGAGCACCTGTAGGGAGAAGACGGAGAGACAGCCTAGTGCGGGTGGATGCCAGCGGAGGGCTGGTGCGTGGAGGTGGCACTGGATAGACCGGACCGTGAAGGCGAACTGGAGGTCTTGAGCACCGAGCCTGTCCAACCTTACCTGGTTGAATGCTCTCCGTACCCAGGCCAGTGCGGTGAGGTGGAATAGCCCGCACTGGGCTGTGCTGGCGAACTGGGGACACCATGCGTAAGGCTGGTGCCATGTACACCGGCCCGAGGAGACGCACTGGAGACCAGATGCGTAGAGCCGGCTTCATGGCACCTGGCTCGATGCCCACTCTAGCCCTGGCCGATACGAGGTGCTGCAATGTACCGCACCGAGCTATGCACGCGCACCGGGGACACCGTGCGCTCCACCGCATAACACGGTGCCTGCCCGGTCTCTCTTGCTCTCCGGTAAGCATGGGAAGTTGGCGCAGGTCTCCTACCTGCCTTAGCCACACTCCACATGTTCCCCCCAATACATTTTTGGGGCTGCCTCTCGGGCTTCCAGCCGCGCTGCCGAGCTGCCTCCTCGTACTGCCGCCTCTCCGCTTATGCTGCCTCCAGCTCTTCTAACGAAGAGGAGTAGTAAGAGGGATCGGAGGACCAAAACGCAGCATGGTAAGTGTCCATAATGTTTTTTTAATAAAGACAATAGAACACTCGAACAAAACAACAAACGATGACGTGAATATACAAAACCGAAAACAGTACCGTGTGGACCAAACACTCACACAGAAAACAAACACCCACAATCCACAAGTGAAACCCAGGCTTCCTAAGTATGATGCTCAATCAGGGACAACAATTGACAGCTGCCTCTGATTGAGAACCATACTAGGCCGAACTCAAAAACCAACATAGAAAAACAAACATAGACTGCCCACCCAACTCACGCCCTGACCATACTAAAACAAAGATATAATAACCGAACTAAGGTCAGAACGTGACAGTGTGTGTGTGTGCGTGAGAGATAGAGAAAGACAAAGTAACAAAGTAAAAGAGTGACATGAGGTCATTGACGTGTAATAATCAACCAATCAAAAGTGATTAGCAGTGAAACATGTAACAGGGAAGTATATAATACACTTTTCAGTGAGTAACATATATACATATATAAAGGACAGTGAGTAACATGTATACATATATAAAGGACAGTGAGTAATATATATACATATATAAAGGACAGTGAGTAATATATATACATATATAAAGGACAGTGAGTAAAATGTATACATTTATAAAGGACAGTGAGTAATATATAAAGGACAGTGAGTAATATATATACATATATAAAGGACAGTGAGTAATATATAAAGCACAGTGAGTAATATATATACATATATAAAGGACAGTGAGTAATATGTATAAATATATAAAGGACAGTGAGTAACATATATACATATATAAAGGACAGTGAGTAATATGTATACATATATAAAGGACAGTGAGTAATATATATAAATATATAAAGGACAGTGAGTAATATATATACATATATAAAGGACAGTGAGTAATATATATAAATATATAAAGGACAGTGAGTAATATATATACATATATAAAGGACAGTGAGTAATATATATACATATATAAAGGACAGTGAGTAATATATATAAATATATAAAGGACAGTGAGTAATATATATATATACATATATAAAGGACAGTGAGTAATATATATACATATATAAAGGACAGTGAGTAATATATATACATATATAAAGGACAGTGAGTAACATATATAAATATATAAAGGACAGTGAGTAACATGTATAAATATATAAAGGACAGTGAGTAATATATATATACATATATAAAGGACAGTGAGTAATATATATACATATATAAAGGACAGTGAGTAACATATGTAAATATATATATAATATAATATATATATATAATATATAAGGACAGTGAGTAATATACAGTACCAGACAAAAGTTTGGACACATCTACTCATTTCAGGGTTTTTCTTTATTTTTACTATTTTCTACATTGGAGAATAATAGTGAAGACATCAAAACTATGAAATAACAGAAAAGGAATCATGTAGTAACCAAAAAATGTTAAACAAATCCAAATATATTTTATACTTGAGATTATTCAAAGTAGCCATCCTTTGCCTCGATGGCAGCTTTGCACACTCTTGGCATTCTCTCAACCAGCTTCATGAGGTAGTCGCCTGGAATGCATTTCAATCAACAGGTGTGCCTTGTTAAAAGTTAATTTGTGGAATTTATTTCCTTCTTAATGCATTTGAGCCAATCAGTTGTGTTGTGACAAGGCAGGGGTGGTATACAGAAGATAGCCCTATTTGGTAAAAGTCCATATTATGGCCAGAACAGCTCAAATAAGCAAAGAGAAACGACAGTCCAGGATTACTTTAAGACATGAAGATCAGTCAATACAGAACATTTCAAAAACCATCAAGCGCTATGATGAAACTGTCTCTCATGAGGACCGCCACAGGAAAGGAAGACCCAATGTTACCTTTGCTGCAGAGGACAAGTTCATTAGAGTTACCAGCCACAGAAATTGCAGCCCAAATAAATGCAGACACATCAACTGTTCAGACGAGACTGCGTGAATCAGGACTTCGTGTTTGAATCGCTGCAAAAACAAAACACTACTAAAGGATACCAATAATAAGAAGAGACTTGCTTGGGCCAAGACACAAGGAATTTACCATTAGACCTGTCCTTTGGTCTAATGAGTCCAAATTTGAGAGTTTTGGTTACAACCACCGTGTCTTTGTGAGACGCGGAGTAGGTGAATTGATGATCTCCACATGTGTGGTTCCCACCATGAAGGAAGAGGTGTGATGGTGTGGGGGTGCTTTGCTGGTGACACTGTCAATGATGTATTTAGAATTCAAGGCACACATAACCAACATGGCTACCACAGCATTTTGCAGCAATACACCATCCCATCTGGTTTGTGCTTAGTGGGACTATCATTTGTTTTTCAACAGGACAATGACCCAACACATCTCCAGGCTGTGTAAGGGCTATTTGACCAAGAAGGAGAGTGATGGAGTGCTGCATCAGATGACCTGGCCACAATCACCCAACCTCAAACCCAATTGAAATGGTTTGGAATGAGTTGGACTGCAGAGTGAAGGAAAATCAGCCAACAAGTGCTCAGCATATGTGGGAAATCCTTCAAGACTGTTGGAAAATCATTCCAGGTGAAGTTGGTTGAGAGAATGCCAAGAATGTGCAAAGCTGTCATGAAGGCAAAGGGTGGCTACTTTGAAGAATGTCAAATATAAAATATATTTGGATTTGTTTTAAACTTTTTTGTTTACTACATGATATCATATGTGTTATTTCATAGTTTGGATATTTTCACTATTATTCTACAATGTATAAAATAGTAAGATATGAAGAAAAACCCTTGAATGAGTAGCTGTGTCCAAACTTTTGACTGGTACTATACATGTATTAAGGAGTCCAATTCATGAATCTGGTCCATGCTGTAAAACAAGATGATGGGATATGGAATTCTAAAGTCAGAAAAATCTGAACTGAAAGAAGGATGTGTAAAATGAAAGATAGAGACCTAAAGGAAGGTATGAATGGGGGTGAGAAGGTGCCTTGAGAGAGACTCTTTAGAGAAGCAATCTAACAGCACAGGATAACATGTGTTTACCCCAAACAACATGTATAAAAAAACTTTCAAAACGTGGCCTGCTGGAGCATGTGTTATAACTGATAGGATCAGATTTTCCCATTCAATTCTTACCTTAACATTATGTAACGACATTCGTCTGTTGTAAGAAGAGAGTCAGACCGAAATGCAGCGTGTAGGTTACTCATGACTTTAATGAATGATAAGACGGTACATGAAATAACTGAAATACGCAAGCAACAAACGAAACGAGAAACTAATTACAGCCTATCTGGTGACTAGAACACAGAGACAGGAACAAACACCCACCAAAACACAAAGCGAACTCAGGCTACCTAAATACGGTTCCCAATCCGAGACAACAAGAATCACCTGACTCCAATTGAGAATCGCCCAAGCCTAACTAGACACACCCCTAATCATACACAATCCCAATTAATACAAACCCCAATATGAAACACAACATATAAACCCATGTCACACCCTGGCCTACCCAAACATATAACAAAAACACAAAATACAATGACCAAGGCGTGACACATTAGAATTATCCCACAATACTTACGAAGGATTCTATGTTTAAGGGGAGCTTCTTCCGTGTTTAAAGTGACGGTAGAGGGAGAAAAAAAATGCATCTAATGACGCATTTAACTGTTCTACGAGTGGTCTGAGGCCGTCGGTAAATAATGAGCGTTTTCCTGTGCAACTTCAGCAACAATGGTTTTGGGAAACAGCCCTGAGATTTAATGAGGCTCCTACAAAAGACTCTGACGATGAACTTAACCTTAAGATGCTTTTGGGAAACAGCTTCCAGTTCTGCTGGTGATTACCAGGCCTTAGTGTCTGTGAGTGGGAGGAAGAGAAAGAGAGATTGAGGTTGGGAGTGGGACGAAAGGGAGAGTGAGTGGGCAAGAGAAGAGAGGGAGAGGGTGGGAGTGGGCGAGAGAAGAGAAAGAGAGATAGAGTGAGCGGGAGAGAGAAGAAGAGGTGTTGAATGAGAAGAAGAAAGGAAAGATAGAGTATGAGGACTGCAGGTGATTTCAACAGCTGATTCAGTATTCCCTGACCTCTCACTGGAGACACAGTCACAAGTAAGCCATATATGTGTGTTTTAAAAAAAAATTAACTACGGAAGTCGGTTAAAGAACAAATTCTTCTTTACAACAGTGGGAACAGTGGGTTAACTGCCTTGTTCAGGGGCAGAACAACAGAGTGTGTGTGTGTGTGTATGCGCGCCTGCGTGCACAAGAGATTTTGCAGACAGTATTAAGTACATTCGACAGGGAATCTGTCTCAGCTGGTCTGTAGTCCTGAATTACAATGAGCACCTGGGCAAAGTTAACAACGTGTTATTTCTAGATGGGAGGAAAAGACATTAAAACATTTTTTTTTTTTTAAATGATCGGAGAGTGCATCCGACTTCTTATGTTCACCTTTTGAAAACGTGCAAACTGGCCTCGTCTGTCTGGCTTCCTGCCAGACTGGTCTGCCTGTCTTCATTCCACTTTGTGTGAAAATGAAGCACTAAGGCACGAGGGGGTGTGGTATATGGCCAATATACCAAGGCTAAGGGCTGTTCTCGCCAAGACACAACGTGGAGTGCCATGAAGATACCACAAACCCCAGAGGTGCCTTATTGCTATTATAAACTGGATATCAACGTAATTAGAGCAGTAAAAACGAATGTTTTGTCATACCCGTGGTATACCATGGCTGTCAGCCAATCAGAATTCAGGGCTCCAACCACCCAGTTTATAATTATATGTCTACACTGAGTATACAAAAACATTAAGAACACCTCCTCTTTCCATGACATAGACTGACCGGGTGAATCCAGGTGAAAGCTATGATCCCTTATTGGTATTGATGTCCACTTGAATAAGTGGAGGGAAGGAGACAGGTTAAAGAAGGATTTTTAAGCCTTGAGACAATTGAGACATGGATTGTGTATGTGTGCCATTCATAGGGTGAACGGGCAAGACAAAATATTTAAGTGCCTTTGAAAAGGGTATGGTAGTAGGTGCCAGGCCCACCGGTTTGAGTGTGGCAAGAACTGCAACGCTGCTGTTTTTAAAAAAACCGCTCAACAGTTTCCCTCTGTAACAAGAATGGTCACCCACCCAAAGGACATCCAACCAACTTGACACAACTGTGGGAAGCATTGGGCCAGGCATCGTTGTGGAACGCTTTCGACACCTTGTAGAGTTTCATGCTCCGATGAATTGAGGCTGTTGTGAGGGCAAAAAGAGGAGAGTGAAACTCAATAGTAGGAAGGTGTTCTGAATGTTTTAGTACACTCAGTGTACATCTGACTATTGTCTGACAGGTCACAACGTTTTGTACCTGAACACAAATAACAAAGGAGGGATTGTGTTGTTGTGATTACCTACATTATCATGCTTTGAAAATGGGCTATGTGTCTGTGTGTGTGTACATCATTATCGGGTTGCCACAGATCCAATTAGACTGTGAGAAAATTGTGCCATTCTGTTGAGTTTTAACCGCCATTCTGACTAGGGGACATGGTAGTGTTGATGTAGGACTAGGGGACATGGTAGTGTTGATGTAGGACTAGGGGACATGGTAGTGTTGATGTAGGACTAGGGGACATGGTAGTGTTGATGTAGGACTAGGGGACATGGTAGTGTTGATGTAGGACTAGGGGACATGGTAGTGTTGATGTATGAATAGGGGACATGGTAGTGTTGATGTAGGACTAGGGGACATGGTAGTGTTGATGTATGACTAGGAGACATGGTAGTGTTGATGTATGACTAGGGGACATGGTAGTGTTGATGTAGGACTAGGGGACATGGTAGGGTTGATGTATGAATAGGGGACATGGTAGTGTTGATGTAGGACTAGGGGACATGGTAGTGTTGATGTAGGACTAGGGGACATGGTAGTGTTGATGTAGGACTAGGGGACATGGTAGTGTTGATGTAGGACTAGGGGACATGGTAGTGTTGATGTATGACTAGGGGACATGGTAGTGTTGATGTAGGACTAGGGGACATGGTAGTGTTGATGTAGGACTAGGGGACATGGTAGTGTTGATGTAGGACTAGGGGACATGGTAGTGTTGATGTAGGACTAGGGGACATGGTAGTGTTGATGTAGGACTAGGGGACATGGTAGTGTTGATGTAGGACTAGGGGACATGGTAGTGTTGATGTATGACTAGGGGACATGGTAGTGTTGATGTAGGACTAGGGGACATGGTAGTGTTGATGTATGACTAGGGGACATGGTAGTGTTGATGTAGGACTAGGGGACATGGTAGTGTTGATGTATGACTAGGGGACATGGTAGTGTTGATGTATGACTAGGGGACATGGTAGTGTTGATGTAGGACTAGGGGACATGGTAGTGTTGATGTAGGACTAGGGGACATGGTAGTGTTGATGTAGGACTAGGGGACATGGTAGTGTTGATGTAGGACTAGGGGACATGGTAGTGTTGATGTAGGACTAGGGGACATGGTAGTGTTGATGTAGGACTAGGGGACATGGTAGTGTTGATGTAGGACTAGGGGACATGGTAGTGTTGATGTAGGACTAGGGGACATGGTAGTGTTGATGTAGGACTAGGGGACATGGTAGTGTTGATGTAGGACTAGGGGACATGGTAGTGTTGATATAGGACTAGGGGACATGGTAGTGTTGATATAGGACTAGGGGACATGGTAGTGTTGATGTAGGACTAGGGGACATGGTAGTGTTGATGTAGGACTAGGGGACATGGTAGTGTTGATGTAGGACTAGGGGACATGGTAGTGTTGATGTAGGACTAGGGGACATGGTAGTGTTGATGTAGGACACTAGGGGACATGGTAGTGTTGATGTAGGACTAGGGGACATGGTAGTGTTGATGTAGGACTAGGGGACATGGTAGTGTTGATGTAGGACTAGGGGACATGGTAGTGTTGATGTAGGACTAGGGGACATGGTAGTGTTGATGTAGGACTAGGGGACATGGTAGTGTTGATGTATGACTAGGGGACATGGTAGTGTTGATGTAGGACTAGGGGACATGGTAGTGTTGATGTAGGACTAGGGGACATGGTAGTGTTGATGTAGGACTAGGGGACATGGTAGTGTTGATGTAGGACTAGGGGACATGGTAGTGTTGATGTAGGACTAGGGGACATGGTAGTGTTGATGTAGGACTAGGGGACATGGTAGTGTTGATGTAGGACTAGGGGACAT
Source organism: Oncorhynchus keta (assembly GCF_023373465.1). Lineage (NCBI taxonomy): Eukaryota > Metazoa > Chordata > Actinopteri > Salmoniformes > Salmonidae > Oncorhynchus > Oncorhynchus keta. The sequence goes on from NC_068426.1 coordinate 8,149,317, forward strand.
GGTAGTGTTGATGTAGGACTAGGGGACATGGTAGTGTTGATGTAGGACTAGGGGACATGGTAGTGTTGATATAGGACTAGGGGACATGGTAGTGTTGATGTAGGACTAGGGGACATGGTAGTGTTGATGTATGACTAGGGGACATGGTAGTGTTGATGTAGGACTAGGGGACATGGTAGTGTTGATGTATGACTAGGGGACATGGTAGTGTTGATGTAGGACTAGGGGACATGGTAGTGTTGATGTAGGACTAGGGGACATGGTAGTGTTGATGTAGGACTAGGGGACATGGTAGTGTTGATGTAGGACTAGGGGACATGGTAGTGTTGATGTAGGACTAGGGGACATGGTAGTGTTGATGTAGGACTAGGGGACATGGTAGTGTTGATGTAGGACTAGGGGACATGGTAGTGTTAGGGTTAGGGTTAGACAAGTGGTCCATAACGTTTTCGTAAACGACAGCAAAAGTTTGTCATGTGCTATTGGAAAGTATTCAGACCACTTGACTTTTCCAAATTGTGTGTAAATTTATGAAAAAGAAAACAACAATTGAATCCATTTTAGAATGAGGCTGTAACTTAACAACGTTCTTGTTTTACGATACAGCCTTATTCAAAAATGTATAAAATGTGTTTGTTTTTGCTCATCAATCTACACACAATACCCCATAATGACAAAGCAAAAACAGGTTTTAATACATTTATTACAAATAAAAAACAAACATTTACATAACTATTCAGACCCTTTACTCAGTACTTTGTTGAAGCACCTTTTGCAGCGATTATATCATTGAGTCTTCTTGGGTATGATGCTATAAGCTTGGCACACCTGTATTTGGGGAGTTTCTTCTCTGCAGATCCTCTCAAGCTCTGTCAGGTTGGATGGGGAGCGTTGCTGCACAGATATTTTCAAGTTTCTACAGAGATGTTTGATCAGGTTCAAGTCCGGGCTCTTGCTGGGCCACTCAAGGACATTCAGAGACTTGTCCCGAAGCCACTGCTGCGTTGTCTTGGCTGTGTGCTTAGGGTCTTTGTCCTGTTGGAAGGTGAACTTTCACACCAGTCTGAGGTCCTGAGCGCTCTGGAGCAGGTTTTCATCAAGGATTTCTCTGTACTTTGCTCCGTTCATCTTTCCCTTGATCTTGACTAGTCTCCCAGTCCCTGCCGCTGAAAAGTATCCCACAGCATGATGCTGCCACCACCAAGCTTCACCGTAGGGAGGTGCCAGATTTCCTCCAGACGTGACGCTTGGCATTCAGGCCAAAGAGTTCAAGCTTGATTTCATCAGACCAGACAGGTGCCTTTTGGCAAACTCCAAGCAGGCTTTCATGTGCCTTTTACTGAGGAGTAGCCTCCGTCTGGCCACTCTACCATTAAGGCCTGATTGGTGGAGTGCTGCAGAGATGGTTGTCCATCTGGAAGTTTCTCCCATCTCCACAGAGGACCTCTAGAGCTCTGTCAGAGTGACCATCGGGTTCTTGGTCACCTCCCTGACCAAGGCCCTTATCCCCCAATTCTTTGGCCGGGTGGCCAGGTCTAGGAAGAGTCTTGGTGGTTCCAAACGTCTTCCATTTAAGAACGATGGAGGCCACTGTGTTCTTGGGGATCTTCAAGGCTGCAGAAACGTTTTGGTACCCTTCCCCAGATCTGTGCCTCGACACAATCCTGTCTCTGAGCTCTACCGACTATTCCTTCAACCTCATGGCTTGGTTTTTGCTCTGCACTGCACTTGCTCTGCACTGTCAACTGTGGGACCTTATATAGACAGGTGTGTGCCTTTGCAAATCATGTCCAATCAATGTAATATACCACAGATGGACTCCAATCAAGTTGTAGAAACATCTCAAGGATGATCAATTTAAACAGGATGCACCTGAGCTTAATTTCGAGTCTCATAGCAAAGGGTCTGAATACTTATGTAAATAAGGTATTTCTGCTTTTTTATTTTTGTAATTGTTTTCGATTTGTCATTATAGGGTATTGTGATGTCATTATGGGGTATTGTGATGTCATTATGGGGTATTGTGATGTCATTATGGGGTATTGTGATGTCATTATGGGGTATTGTGTGTAGATTGCTAAGGATTTTTATTTCTTTATTTAATCTAGTTTAGAATAAATCTGTATTGTAACAAAATATGGAAAAAGTCAAGGGGCCTGAATACTTTCTGAAGGCACTGCACATGCTACACCTAGATGCCATCTTCTGCCATTGTGTCCTTGAGCAAAACACGTAACCCCTACACTGCTCCAGGGGCCTTGCACTCCAATATAAGGTACAAACGAGGAGGTTGTTCTGGTCATGTCTCTGTGACTTGTAGCAGAGTTGAGGTGAATGACCGACTTGAGGTGAATGACGGAGTTGAGCTGAATGACAGAGTTGAGGTGAATGACGGAGTTGAGCTGAATGACAGAGTTGAGGTGAATGACCGACTTGAGGTGAATGACAGAGTTGAGCTGAATGACAGAGTTGAGCTGAATGACAGAGTTGAGGTGAATGACAGAGTTGAGGTGAATGACAGAGTTGAGCTGAATGACAGAGTTGAGGTGAATGACAGAGTTGAGCTGAATGACAGAGTTGAGCTGAATGACAGAGTTGAGCTGAATGACAGAGTTGAGCTGAATGACAGAGTTGAGCTGAATGACAGAGTTGAGCTGAATGACAGAGTTGAGCTGAATGACAGAGTTGAGCTGAATGACAGAGTTGAGCTGAATGACAGAGTTGAGCTGAATGACAGAGTTGAGGTGAATGACAGAGTTGAGCTGAATGACAGAGTTGAGCTGAATGACAGAGTTGAGGTGAATGACCTACTTGAGGTGAATGACAGAGTTGAGCTGACTGACAGAGTTGAGCTGAATGACGGAGTTGAGTTGAGGTGAAGGGGCCGAAAAGAAGAAGATTAAAAAAGTGATAGAAACACAGAATTAAGATATCTGTGCTTTAACAGCCGGGAAAACCTTGAGGAGATATTTACAGAGTCGAACAGAGTGTGCTCTGACAGCAGCACTGTTTGAAACTGTACTGTCAGTTGTCTCTGTCTCCTCCTGTTTGAAGCACTGCCTATCATACACCGTCTCTCCTATCACAAACACACACACTAACAAGTCAAACCGTGGTGGGAAGAAAGAGGGGTGAGAGAATCAAGGGAATCACCAAGGGAGTACAGGAACTACACTAAGATACGTGTAAACTTGAGACAAAAGGTAGAGTAGCACCAGAAGATCACGCTGTTAGGACTGTCTAGGTGAGAGGCATCGAGGAACAAGAAAGAGAGGGAGGAGCTTCATGGAGATATGAGGTTGAAGGAGACACCTCTAAAGACAAAGAGGAGTGGAAAAGAGAGAGGTGGAGAGACAGGGAGGTGGGGAGTGGCGGAGGTGGGAAGAGAGGGAGCAAAGGAGGAAGGGAGTGGCTTGATGGAGATATGAGGTTGAAGAAGACACCTCTAAAGACAAGGAGGAGTTGAAAAGAGAGAGGTGGAGAGAGGGAGGTGGAAGAGAGTTAGGAAGAGAGAGATGGAGACAGAGTGAGGTGGAAGAGAGTTTGGAAGAGAGAAATTTGGAAGAGAGAGATGGAGATAGAGGGAGATAGAAGAGAGCTTGGAAGAGATTGAAGTGGAGACAGAAGGAGGATTGAGGTGGTAGAGAGGTTGGAAGAGAGTGTAGAGAGGGAAGTGGAAGAGAGGTTGGAAGAGAGAGAGGTGGAGACAGAGGGAGGTGGAAGAGAGGTTGGAAGAGAGAGAGGTGGAGACAGAGGGAGGTGGAAGAGAGGTTGGAAGAGAGAGAGGTGGAGACAGAGGGAGGTGGAAGAGAGGTTGGAAGAGAGAGAGGTGGAGACAGAGGGAGGTGGAAGAGCAAGAAGATAAAGGAAAGAGAAACAGTAAGAGTGGCACTGAACATGAAGAGAACGAACAAAAGAACAGCACATAAAAGAAGGAGAGTAGAGATGGAGAGAGAGAGAGGTCTTGGGTCAGAACACGGAGAATAACAAAAAGACAGAGTGACAAGAAGGACTGAACAAAATGTCCAGGAGCCTGACAAGAAGACAAGAGAGGGAAGAGATGAGATAAGAGAGAAGTAGACACACTCTGGTAAATATGTCAGGCAGCCAATCCCCCCTCAAAGTTGCTAGCAGATCTTCAAGTAAAGACAAGAGTGAAGACCAACGAGACACAGACATAGCAGACATAGTGTCTCGACACGACCACAAGAAGCACATGCGTTTCTCTCGACTATGTTTGCATATTCAGAAGACATTACAAAAATAACAGATATTACACAGAAAGTTCAGATATCTTCTGAGGTCAGGATGTATGTCTGTCTCTGGCTGCTTCAGTGGGTGTCTGTCTATAGTGATCCTCTTTGTCTGCCTGTTTGTCTGCCAGCTTGTTTTTCTGCCTGCCTGCCAAGCCTGTCTGTCTGTCTGCCAGCCATTCTGCTTGTTTTTGTGCCTGTCTGTCTGCCTGGCCTCAATCACTTATTAGAGAGAGAAACAAAGAGAGAGATTGAAAGATGGGGGACCCTTGATGTTGAAGACAGACATCATGAAACAGCTATATTATAGCATCTCTACTGTAAAGCAACATTACAGTATTAAGCTGGCAACTCTGGATAATGCTGTAAATGTAGTAAAATTCTCCCTGAAATCTAAATGTAAGAAAAATAACACATTTGTACAATTATTCAAATTGGCTACAACATTAACAACAAATTAACATACAGTGCATTCGGAAAGTATTCAGACCCTTTGACTTTTTCCATATTTTGTTACGTTATAGCCTTATTCTAAAATTGATTAAATCGTTTTATCCCCCTCATCAATCTACACATAATACCCCATAATGACAGTAAAACTGTTTTTTAGAAACGTATATAAAATACTGATATTTCACGTAAGTATTCAGACCCTTTACTCAGTAATTTGTTGAAGCACCTTTGACAGTGATTACAGCCTCGAGTCTTCTTGGGTATGACACTACAAGCTTGGAACACCTGTATTTGGGGAGTTCTCCCATTCCTCCATGCAGATCTCCTCTAGAGCAGTGATGTTTTGGGGCTGTTGCTGGGCAACACGGACTTTCAACTCCCTCCAAAGATTTTCTATGGGGTTGAGATCTGGAGACTGGCTAGGCCACTCCAGGACCTTGAAATGCTTCTTACGAAGCCACTCATTTGTTGCCCGGGCGGTGTGTTTGGGATCATCGTCATGCTGAAAGACCCAGCCACGTTTCATCTTCAATGCCCTTGCTGATGGAAGGAGGTTTTCACTCAAAATCTCATGATACATGGCCCCATTAATTCTTTCCTTTCCACGGATCAGTCGTCCTGGTCCCTTTATAGAAAAACAGCCCCAAAGCATGATGTTTCCACCCCCATGCTTCACAGTAGGTATGGTGTTTTTTGGATGCAACTCAGCATTCTTTGTCCTCCAAACACGACGAGTTGAGTTTTTACCAAAAAGTTATATTTTGGTTTCATCTGACCTTATGCCATTCTCCCAATCTTCATCTGGATCATCCAAATGCTCTCTAGCAAACTTCAGACGGGCCTGGACATGTACTGGCTTAAGCAGGGGGACACATCTGGCACTGCAGGATTTGAGTCCCTGGCGGCATAGTGTGTTACTGATGGTAGGCTTTGTTACTTTGGTCCCAGCTCTCTGCTGGTCATTCACTAGGTCCCCCCGTGTGGTTCGGGGATTTTTGCTCACCGTTCTTGTGATCATTTTGACCCCACGGGGTGAGATCTTACGTGGAGCCCCAGATCGAGGGAGATTATCAGTAGTCTTGTATGTCTTCCATTTCCTAATAATTGCTCCTACAGTTGATTTCTTCAAACCAAGCTGCTTACCTATTGCAGATTCAGTCTTCCCAGCCTGGTGCAGGTCTACAATTTTGTTTCTGGTGTCCTTTGACAGCTCTTTGGTCTTGGCCATAGTGGAGTTTGGCATGTGACTGTTTGAGGTTGTGGACAGGTGTCTTTTATACTGATAACAAGTTCAAACAGGTGCCATTAATACAGGTAACGAGTGGAGGATAGAGGAGCCTCTTAAAGAAGAAGTTACTGGTCTGTGAGAGCCAGAAATCTTGCTTGTTTGTAGATGACCAAATACTTATTTTCCACCATAATTTGCAAATAAATTCATTAAAAATCCTACAATGTGATTTTCTAGATGTTTTTTTTCTCATTTTGTCTGTCATAGTTGAAGTGTACCTGTGATGAAAATTACAGGCCTCTCTCATCTTTTTAAGTGGGAGAACTTGCACAATTGGTGGCTGACTAAATACGTTTTTGCCCCACTGTATATAGACAGGTGTGAGCCTTTCCAAAATCATGTCCAATAAATGGAATTTACCACAGGTGGACTCCAATCAAGTTGTAGAAACATCTCAAGGATGATCATTGGAAACTGGATGTACCGGTTGTGCCTCATCTCTCACAAAAGCTTTCCAGAACTTGCAAACTGCTTTTTATACTGTTCAACATACCTTGTGTCAATTGAAGCTTATCCTCAGTACTGACAAAACTAAACCAATGGTGTTTTCTAAAGTAATAAATAGACCTCTGAACCTTTCACCTGTTATTACCTGGCAGGGCAATGAGATTGAGATGAAGACCTCTAGTGGGGGTAAGTACTGTACATGACACTCAGCTTGATATGTAACCTCATATAAGGATTTTGGAATTTCAATTGATGACAGCCTCTCTTTTAAATTACATATTCAACAACTTACAAAAAAAATTGAAGCTGACGTTGGGATTTTATTTTACGAATAAGGCCTTTTATTCCTTTTGAATCAGACGGGCGCTAGTATCATCTACATTTATGGATATACTAGACTATGGTGATATTTTATATATGAATGCTTCCGCTCAGTGTTTGAGATCAATTGACACCCTTTAACATGGAGCATTGAGATTAATTTTAAACTGCAAAACCCTCACGCACCACCGCTATTTAAATGCCATTTGGGGTTTATTACCATTTTATTTGGGCATTTTTATTCTTCAGCAATGTGGTGGGTACTCTCTTCATTCGCAGGACTTTATCCTGCTAACCGTTCCAGATGTCCGAACTGAATTTGGTAAACTGGCTTTTATGTACTCTGAGCCATCGGCTTTGGAGTGGTGATTTTAAATCATTGAAAGATTTTGAGGCTGATTCCTTGCTGTCAATGTGCTCAATGTTTTTAATTAGCTGTTTCATGATTACGTTATATGCCTGTGATTTCTATGTTTTTTAGTAGATTACTTGTAGTTTTTCATGTTGTCTGTCTGTAGTTATGTAATGACATGGTGCAGCCTATCTTGGCCAGTACACTCTTGAAAAAGAGATTTCAAATCTGTGAGCCCTTCCTGGTTAAATAAACCTGAGCTCAATTTCAAGTCTCATAGCAAAGGGTCTGAATAGTAAATTTGCCAAAATTTCTAAAAACTTGTTTTTTGCTTTGTCTATATGGGGTATTGTGATGTCATTATGGGGTATTGTGATGTCATAATGGGGTATTTTGATGTCATTATGGGGTATTGTGATGTGATTATGGGGTATTGTGATGTGATTATGGGGTATTGTCTGTAGATTGATGAGGAAAACATTTCATTTGATCAATTTTAGAATAAGGCTGTAACGTAACGAAATGGAAATAGGGAAGGGGTCTGAATAGTTTCCGAATGCACTGTAATTGACAATAGAAATAACAACAGTTAACACATATGTAACCAAATAAGATAATTACTACAACACTCATTTAAAAACTATATTGTGTGCCTGTTGGGGGAATGTGGGGGAGAGAGAGACAAAACGAGAGAGAGGGAGATGGAGTTAAAATTGGGATTGGGTATAATCCTAGATCTATGATCAGGGGCGGCTCTGTTCGGAGTAAGGCAGTGAAACACACAACGGGACAGTTTGAGCAGGAGAGCATCCAGGAGAGAGAAGTCAGCGTGACATCAGGTGTTCCTCATCGGGCTCCGTAACAATCCTCATCAGTTCTGATTTGTCACCTGACTAGGACAAGCATACTGTAGAAAAATACAGAAGGGCTCCCGAGTGGCGCAGAGGTCTAAGGAACTGCATTGCATGCAGTAGTGCTAGAGGCGTCACTATGTTCTCTGTTTCATATCCTGGGCTGTGCCACAACCGGTCGTGGTCGGGAGTCCCGTAGGACGGCGCACAATTGGCCCAGCGTCGTCCGGGTCAGGGGAGGGTTTGGCCGGTGGGGCTTTACTTGGCTCACCGCGCTCTAGCGACTCCTTGTGGCAGGCCGGGTGCCTGCAGGCTGACCCCGGATGCCAGTTGAACAGTGTTTCCTCTGACACATTGGTGCGGCTGGCTTCCGGATTAAGCTGGCAGGTGTTAAGGAGTGCGGTTAGGCAGGTCATGTTTCGGAGGATGCATGACTCCACCCTCGCCTCTCCCAAGCCCATTGGGGAGTTGCAGCGATGAGCCATGATCGGGAAAAATATACATAGCATGAGAGACAGAGAGCACCAGGGCTGTTACTCTGTGGGTAAAAAGACAAGTGATAAGGGACATATCAAGCTGAGTGTCATGTACAGTACTTACCCCCACTAGAGGTCTTCATTCAAACTCAGTGTGCTCTTGGTAGAATGGGGCATGGTAGGGGTTGAGCACAACTGGCTTCCTCTGGGCCACCTTGTCATGCACTTTGTCCCATCTTCAGGAACTAGGCGTTTAAACCATAAACACGTTCCTTAGATACAACAGATCAGAGAGAGAGAGAGAGGGCGAGCGAGAGAGAGACTAATTTCTCAAGGACTGGAGACTACGATGAGCAAACCAGCAAACCCATAGCGTATTTCAAATGGATCCTGTCATTCCATCGAGCGTGAGAGAGAGAAAAAGAGAGTAGAGAAGATGAGCACATAATGGAGAGAGACGACACAGGCAGCGTCTCAAAACACATGTAATTGACTCCCAGGGGAGGGGGGTTCGATTTGATAGGTGAGACAGAACATAATGACTAGTGCTCCATCTCAAATTCCACCCTATTCCCTATACAATGCATTACTTTTGATAGGGCTCTAGTGCACTATATATGGAATAGGGTGTCATGTGGGACTCACATTTAGTAGTCTAGTACGGCAGACAGATGGGAGACGCACAAAACAAAGATAAACTCTACCAATCAGCCCGTTTAGAAAATTGATGCTGTATTTACAGACGACCTGGAGAAAGAATAGTCAGTCATGCAGTAGTTTTGTAAAGCTCCATTGTTATAGATTTTTAAAGCTCCATTAGTAAAGTTTTGTAAAGCTCCATTATTATAGTTTTGTAAAGCTCCATTATTATAGTTTAGCAGAACTCCATTACTATTGCTTTAATCTGGAAAAGGACCATCTGAGAATTTAAATAAATCCCACTCTAGTTTTCCTTCAGCAGAGTTATAAAGTGACTGTCAGTGGTACTAGATCATTTATAATAATCTGTTTTTAACGTGTTTAATGATTTGACTAATCTGACATTTACTCAAATTACAGTCCCAATTATTGTCAATGTAAGATAATAGACATAATTCACAACTGTAATCTTCATTGCAAGATAATGGCTGAGTCAAAATTCAAAAGGCACTCACACATCTGAGCTAGTATCACCGCTAGAGATAGGGGGCAGTATTTCCACTTTGGATGAATTGCGTGCCCATAGTGAACTGCATCAAAATCTGTCCTAAATTGCTAATATATGCATATTATTAATATTGGATAGAAAACACTACGAAGTTTCTAAAACCGTTTGAATTATGTCTGTGAGTATAACAGAACTCACAGGGCAGGCAATCTTCCAAACAAGTTTTGTAATCCTGAAAGTTGGGGCAACTTTGAGGTCATCGGCCCCTTCCTTCCCAACAAGTTATGGATCTGGAAACACTTCCTACGTCTTCCACTAGATGTCTTCATTCAGTAGAAAGTGTAATGGAGCATTTGCTGGGAACTTTGACCTAATGGGAAGGAAAGTAGTTGGTGTCGCAAAAGGATGCCATTTTGTTGAGGCGCGTTTGCCTTTGAGTGCTTCGGCTGTTCCAATCAGCCCCAGATGAAAACGAATGATCCGGTTGGAATGCTATTGGATATATATGCTTATAACATCCTGAAGATTGATTCTGCAATTAGTTTGACCAGTTTCTTCGACCTGTAATATGTAATTTGGAAGTTTTGATGCAAAGTTATCCTGGACCAGAAGTCATTTTTTGGGCATTTGAGCTGAAAGTGGTAGCAAATGCTGCTACTTGGACACTAGAATTGAACATTATGAAACAAAACGATTTATTGTTGAACTAGGATGTATTGTGTAAGCATGACTCCTTCCACTACATTCTGATGAAAGATCATCAAAGGTAAGGGAATATTTATGTTGTAATTTTGTATTTCTGTTGACTCCAACATGAGCGCCGTCTCAGATTATTGCAATGTTAGGCTTTTTCCGTAACGTAAAAAAAAAAAATGTGACACAGCGGTTGCATTAAGAACCAGTGTATCTTTAATTATGTGTAGAACATGTATCTTTTGTCAAAGTTTATGATGAGTATTTCTGTTATCTGGAGTAGCTTTCTATAATTCCTCCGGATATTTTGGAGGATTTTCTGAACATGGCGTCAATGTAAACCGAGAGTTATGGATATAAAATGCATATTATCGAACAAAACATAAATGTACTGTGTAACATGTCATATGACTGTCATCTGATGAAGATTTTCAAGAGGTTAGTGATAGATTTTTTTTTATCCTGCTTTTGTGATTTTTATCTTTTGCTGGAAAAAATGGCTACGTTTTTTCTTTGGTTTGGTGGTGGTCAACAAATATATGTTGTGTTTTCGCCGTAAAACATTTAAAAAATCTGACACGCTGGGTAGATGAACAAGGTGTTTATCTTTCATTTGAGGTATCGGACTTGTTATTAATGTGTGGAGGTTAAATATTTCAAAATAATATTTTTGCATTCCCTTCACTTTCAGCTGAATGGGGGGTGGAGTTCCTGTAGGGGAACCCATCGCCTCTTAATAAACTCTGACTGTCACGTGTGCTCCCTATCCGGCCTCTAGGTCACCAGGCTGCTCGTTATGCTGCACACCTGTCACCTGTTACGCGCAGACTCACCAGAACTCCATCACCTCCCTGATTACCTTCCCTATATATGTCACTCCCTTTGGTTCCTTCCCCAGGCGTTATTGTTTCTGTTTCCGTGTCAGTTCTGTGTGTTGTTCGTGTTTCTTATTTTATTTTGTGTTAATTTATTAAAAAACTCACTCCCTGAACTTGCTTCCCGACTCTCATCGTTACACTGACGAAGACCTTGAGGCCGATACATAAAGCTTAATAATTGTGAAGTCATTGAAAATAGATGCCTTTTTTTCAATCACTGAATTGGAATTTCTGTTTCCTTAATGAATTGACTGCCTTCAATTGGAATATGACCCCAACCTTAACAGAGTCTGATGTGGGTGGTGGGGATGCAGAAGAGAGTTACTTGAATCTGTTATCCCAACTATTATCTGTCTAATAATGGAATAACTGAGATATATAAATACTGAACAAAATTATAAACGCAACATGCATCAAAGTCAAAGTTTTACTGAGTTTCATATATGGAAATCAGTCAATTGAAATTAATTCATTAGGCCCTAATCTATGGATTTCACATGACTGGGAATACAGATATGCATCTGTTGGTCACAGATACCTTCAAAAAAAGGTAGGGGCGTGGATCAGAAAACCAGTCAGTATCTGTTGTGACCACAATTTGCCCCATGCAGCGCCACACATCTGCTTTTCATAGAGTTGAACAGGGTGTTGATTGTGGCCTGTAGAATATTGTCTCACTCCTCTTTAATGGCTTTGCGAAGTTGCTGGATATCGGCGGGAATTGGAACACACTGCTGTAACCGTCGATCCAGAGCACCCCAAACATGCTCAATGGGTGTACACCTCAGGGTTTACCTAACTCCTTCGGGCCTCAAGGGGTGCACGCTTCGTGTTTTTGCCTCCTAACACCACACAGCTGATTCAAATAATCAACTAATGGTCAAACTTTGATAATTTGAATCAGCTGTGTAGTGTTAGTGGGTAAAAATAAACGTGCACCCTTTGTGGTACCGAGGACTGAGTTTGGAAAAACGCTGGTACAAGTCAATCCAGACTGTCCTAAACAAGGGAGGGGGCATTCGGCGGATGAATGGCACGACAATGGGCCTCAGGATGACATCATCTGGTTTAAATTATGTTTCTAGAGACAATATCTCTCTCATCATCACTCAATGCCTAGGTATACCTCCAATGTATTCATATCCTACCATACCTCTGTCTGTACATTATGCCTTGAATCTATTTTATCGCCCCCAGAAACCTGCTCCTTTTACTCTCTGTTCCGGACGTCCTAGACGACCAGTACTTATAGCCTTTAGACGTACCCTTATCCTACCCCTCCTCTGTTTCTCTGGTGATGTAGATGTTAATCCAGGCCCTGCAGTGCCTAGCTCCACTCCTATCCCCCAGTTGCTCTCATTTGTTGACTTCTGTAACTGTAAAAGCCTTGGATTTATGCATGTTAACATTAGAACCCTCCTCCCTAAGTTTGTTAAATTCACTGCTTTAGCACACTCTGCCAACTCGGATGTCCTAGCCGTGTCTGAATCCTGGCATAGGAAGACCACCAAAACCCCTGAAATGTCCATCCCTAACTACAACATTTTCAGACAAGATAGAATGACCAAAGGGGGAGGTGTTGCAATCTATTGACCTCATCCCGTCAGTAGAGGATGCCTGCTTATTCTTTAAAAGTGCCATCCTTACCACATCCTTATTGGCAGACTCAACAGCCTTGGTTTCTCAAATGATTGCCTCGCCTGGTTCAGCAACTACTTCTCCGATAGAATTCAGTGTGTCAAATCGGAGGGCCTGTTGTCCGGGCCTCTGGCAGTCTCTATGAGGGTACCACAGGGTTAAATTCTTATGCCGACTCTCTTCTCTGTATACATCAATGATGTCGCTCTTGCTGCTGGTGATTCTCTGATCCACCTCTACGCAGACGACACCATTCTGTATACTTCTGGGCCTTCTTTAGACACTGTGTTAACTAACCTCCAGACGAGCTTCAATGCCATACAACTCTCCTTCTGTTGCCTCCAACTGCTCTTAAATGCAGGTAAAACTAAATGCATGCTCTTCAACCGATCGCTGCCCGCACCTGCCCGCCCGTCCAGCATCACTACCCTGGACGGTTCTGCCTTAGAATATGTGGACAACTACAAATACCTAGGTGTCTGGTAAGACAGAAAACTCTCCTTCCAGACTCACATCAAACATATCCAATCCAAAATTAAATCTAGAATCGGCTTCCTATTTCCCAACAAAGCATCCTTCACTCATGCTGCCAAACATACCCTCGTAAAACTGACCATCCTACTGATCCTTGACTTCGGCGATATCATTTACAAAATAGCCTCCGACACTCTACTCAACAAATTGGAGGCAGTCTATCACAGTGCCATCCGTTTTGTCACCAAAGCCCCATATAATACCCACCACTGCGACCTGTACGCTCATGTTGGCTGGCCCTCGCTTCATACTCGTTGCCAAACCCACTGGCTCCAGGTAATCGACAAGTCCCTGCTAGGTAAAGCCCAATCTTATCTCAGCTCACTGGTCACCATAGCAGCACCCACCCGTAGCACGCGCTCCAGCTGGTATATCTCACTGGTCACCCCCAAAGCTAATTCCTCATTTGGCCGCCTTTCCTTCCAGTTCTCTGCTGCTAATGACTGGAGCGAACTACAAAAATCACTGAAACTGGTGACACTTACTGTATCTCCCGCACCAGCTGTCAGAGCAGCTCACAGATCACTGCACCTGTACATAGCCCATCTGTAAATAGCCCAACCAACTACCACATCCCCTACTGTATTTATTTATCTTGCTCCTTTGCACCCTATTATTTCTACTGCTTTGCACATTCATCTACTGCACATCTACCATTCCAGTGTTTAATTGCTATATTGTAATTACTTCGTCACCATGGCCTATTTATTGCCTTATACCTTCCTTGTCTTATCTCATTTGCACACCTTGTATATAGACTGGTTTTTCTACTGTATTATTGACTGTATGTTGGTTTATTCCATGTGTAACTGTGTTGTTGTATGTGTCAAACTGCTTTGCTTTATCTTGGCCAGGTCGCAGTTGTAAATGAGAACTTGTTCTCAACTGGCCTACCTGGTTAAATAAAGGTGAAAAAAAACAAATAAATAAAAGGGATCTTGTCTCTGTTAATTCAAATTGCGATCAATAAAATGAGATTGTGTTGGGTGTCCGTAGCTTATGCCAATTGCATGCTGCCTCAAAACATGACACATCTGTGGCATTGTGTTGTGTCAAAACGGCACATTTCAGAGTGGCCATTTATTGTCCCCAGCACAAGGTGCACCTGTGTAATGATCACGCTGTTTAATCAGCTTCTTGATATGTCACACCTGACAGGTGGATGGATTATCTTGGAAAAGGAGAAATGCTCACTGACAGGGATGTAAACAAATTTGTCCACATCATTTGAGAGAAATAATATTTTTGTGCTTATGAAACATGGGAACAATACTTTACATGTTGCATTCATATTTTTGTTCTTCCATATCCTACTTCAATATTTTATAAGGTGTAACTTCCAAAAAAATGTGTCACTCACTTTCACATCGATCATACATGGCTGTCAATTAGTTGAAGCTCGAGTTACACAGAAGTTGGATTTCAGAGCTTAACGCTATGATAAGATTTATCTCTATTGGCCCTATAGTATATACCCAGAATATGAATGACTATTGGCCCTATAGTATATTCCCAGAATATAAATACCTTCTCTGCATCCCCAACCCAGGACACCTAACATGACAGGTGAAAATTACCTGTTGGGATTTAGAATTCTCGGACTGTTTCCGGGTCGTCAAGCCGCTCAGGTCCGCTCTAATAGCAATCAATTGCATAATTATCCCCAACATTCAGTTTAAATAGCCAGGGGCCAGGGTTAAAAGGAACTACTGCATTTGTTTGAATGAGAGAAAAACATATCAAACATCAAAGTCGGAGATGGAATTTATTTTGTTTCAGCACAGAGAGAAACCACTTTGTGTTGTTGTCATGCTTTTGAGTGCAGCAAAGGGGAGAGCAGTAGATAATCACTTTGACATTTTTTTGTAAATAAGCACCGTGTGGATTGTGTTCAATACAGATGGGAGGGGGGCAGGGATACACAGGTTGGGAAATAACAAATACTCTATACTGGTCCAGAGAAAACAAAGTTTATCTAAAGAAACCCTAATGAAGGCTTCATAAACCCTTCATAAGGCCTACATACTGAAGATACCCAAATAATGTATGCAGAACAACAGCATAACAAGAGCATCGTTAGATCGCAACTCCCCTGCAGAGTATCTGTTAATGGTGCCGGCTGGAGGTTGATAGAACTGTGAGAGAAAGACACACTATGTGGTGGTTCTGATAATGAGGATGTTGTCAGGAACAGTGAGTTCTCACTGTTGGTTCTGTGTTTTGTAAAGGATATGTACTGCATAGTTTGTAGCGTTTAATTTCACACTTAGCGATGAGAAGACTGGGAGTTCCACTCTAAATGCTTAATTTGTCTTGGATAGACACTTCCCTGTATTTACAGACATAGGATCTTAATTTGAGCCACTTTGCTACAGCAGGAAAATAATCCTGCAGCTTCAGGAAATGTTATGTGGATTATCATTAATAAACTTTTTTTTGTAGGGGTAGATAGATTTTTCGTAAGGGACAATCTAATCTGAAATTTCAAAGTGGAAATTACAAATTTCAGAAGCCTTTTGAAACAGGATGATCAAATTAAGATCCTACATCTGTACCCCCCTAAACAATCCAAACACACAGGGTAAAAAAGAGCATGGTCGAAGGACTACAACGAAACAAACCCATAGAAATAACGCCACAAAGAAATAGTCTAGCCTACTAATTTTCAAGTCACACCTGATAGTCCATACACTACACACACAAAAGTATGTGGACACATGCTCGTCGAACATCTCATTCCGAAATCATGGGCATTAATATGGAGATGGTCCCCCCTTTGCTGCTATAACAGCCTCGACTCTTTCCACTAGATGTTGGAACATTGCTACGGGGAACTGCTTCCACTCAGCCACAAGAACATTAGTAAGGTCGGGCATTGATGTTGGGTGATTCGGCCTTGCTCGCAGTCGGCATCCAATTCATCCCAAAGGTGTTTGATGGGGGTTGAGCTCAGGGCTTTGTGCAGACCAGTCAAGTTCTTCCACACCGATCTCGACAAACCATTGGACCTCGCTTTGTGTACAGGGCCATTGTCATGCTGAAACAGGAAATGGCTTTCCTGAAACTGTTGCCACAAAGTTGGAAGCACAGAATTGTCTAGAATGTCATTGTACGCGCTGTAGCTAAGATTTCCTTTCTCTAGAACTAAGTGGCTTATGTCGTGGAAATACTGGTTCAAATATTCCTCAGATACCAGAGCTCGTGAATTCAAATAGACTATTACAAAAGTAACTTAGCCGAGCAGGCCCATGGACCAACTGCACTTTCCAGTCTCAGTACTCTGCTTTTATACAGTTTTACCATGACATAACATAGTCACTCCACTTTAGGCAAATTGTTAATATTGTTTATCCCTGGCCACCCTTATCTTGTTGCCTTGCTTGGTTTACATTCTCTTACTGGCTCAGACATTAGGGCATAGATTCTATTGGTGGCGTGACATTGCAATTACACAAAAATAAACAGACACTACTACTGCAGGTGTACGTCTGATGGTGACTATAAATGATTAACTAATGTGCCTGTCCAAAGGCCTTCACAAGTCCAAGCCTATGGTGTCCATAAATGATTAACCAATGTCCCTGTCCAAAGGCAGGACAAGACCGAGAATGACCAGGACTGTGTTGATCCAGCTTTGCACAATCACATGGGCTCAGCCTTCATTCGCTTACACATGTCTAATATTTAACCTTATATTGATTCTACTTTCTTCTTCAAAGAAAACAGTATAGGTACTGGAAATTCATCAGAGCACTGGAAATTCTCCTACACTTAGCCCGAACCATGAAAAACAGCCTCAGACCATTATTCCTCCTCCACCAAACTTTACAGTTGGCAGTATGCATTAGGGCATGTAGCATTCTCCTGGCATCCGCCAAACCCAGATTTGTCCGACGGACTGGCGGCGAGCTTTATACCACTCCTTGCTGATGCTGGGCATTGCGCATGGTGATCTTAGGCTTGTGTGCGGCTGCTCGGCCATGGAAACCCTACATGTCATGAAGCTCCCGACGAACAGTCCTTGTGCTGACGTTGCTTACAGATGGAGTTTTGAACTTGGTAGTGGGCTACGCGTTTAAGCACTCTGCTGTCCAGTTCTTTGAGCTTGTGTGGCCTACTACTTCAAAGCCGTTGTTGCACCTAGATGTTTCCACTTCACAATAAAAGCACTTACAGTTGACTGAGGCAGCTCTAGCAGGGCAATTTGATGAACTGACTTGTTGTAAAGGTGGCATCCTATGATGGTGCCACATTGAATATCACTGAGCTCTTCAGTAAGGCCATTCTACTACCAACCTTTGTCTATGGAGATGCACGGCTGTGGTTGAGATAGCCGGATCAAATAAATCATGTATAATATCAATAATGTCCCCTAATGTTATTAGCCTACCTCCTCTTTCTCTCTCTAGTGTTGCATTCATTCCTCGCTTTCAACAGTTAAATGAAATACATTTGGTTGTCCTTATCTTCATCATTCTAATGACACGCTTCAATAATATAGGACTAGAATTAGATGCAGAAGGCTTTCACTTCACGAAGATTGAGTGGTTATGGGTGTGAATAAATTACTGCTGTGGCCTACTGCCATTAACTCTTCTTCAAAACTACCGGTGAGTTCTATTGCTGCTGTATTTAACATTCAGAAAAAAAGAGCTTGCGTCCCTCTTCGAATAGTATATTGCTGTAAGAATTGTAAAAAACAATCATGTCCAGCAAGCTACTTTAGTCTTGCTAGTCTAGCTTTGTTAATCGACCAGATTACCATATTAATTCTAATACAATAGTAGTCTTACATTTATTCATATTTTTACGAATACCAATGCTGTTTCCTATGTTTGCTTTCACTCAATACTTTGGGACACTGGTGCACTTGTAGTCAGAAAGTTGACTACACACTTTTCTTCATAATGCATTCTATATTACGTGGAGCCTGCATTACACACTTTTCTTCATAATGCATTCTATATTACGTGGAGCCTGCATTACACACTTTTCTTCATAATGCATTCTATATTACGTGGAGCCTACATTACACACTTTTCTTCATAATGCATTCTATATTACGTGGAGCCTGCATTACACACTTTTCTTCATAATGCATTCTATATTACGTGGAGCCTACATTACACACTTTTCTTCATAATGCATTCTATATTACGTGGAGCCTGCATTACACACTTTTCTTCACAATGCATTCTATATTACGTGGAGCCTACATTACACACTTTTCTTCATAATGCATTCTATATTACGTGGAGCCTACATTACACACTTTTCTTCATAATGCATTCTATATTACACATTCTATATTACGTGGAGCCTGCATTACACACTATTTCTTCACAGTTTCTTCACAATGCATTCTATATTACGTGGAGCCTACATTACACACTTTTCTTCACAATGCATTCTATATTACGTGGAGCCTACATTACACACTTTTCTTCACAATGCATTCTATATTACGTGGAGCCTACATTACACACTTTTCTTCATAATGCATTCTATATTACGTGGAGCCTGCATTACACACTTTTCTTCATAATGCATTCTATATTACGTGGAGCCTACATTACACACTTTTCTTCACAATGCATTCTATATTACGTGGAGCCTACATTACACACTTTTCTTCATAATGCATTCTATATTACGTGGAGCCTACATTACACACTTTTCTTCATAATGCATTCTATATTACGTGGAGCCTGCATTACACACTTTTCTTCATAATGCATTCTATATTACGTGGAGCCTACATTACACACTTTTCTTCATAATGCATTCTATATTACGTGGAGCCTACATTACACACTTTTCTTCATAATGCATTCTATATTACGTGGAGCCTGCATTACACACTTTTCTTCATAATGCATTCTATACACATTACACACTTTTCTTCATAATGCCTGCATTACACACTTTTCTTCATAATGCATTCTATATTACGTGGAGCCTACATTACACACTTTTCTTCATAATGCATTCTATATTACGTGGAGCCTGCATTACACACTTTTCTTCACAGTGCATTTAATACAAGGCTCCACTTTTTGTGTACATTACACCATTTCTTTCACAATGCATTTTATACAAGGATATGTCTAATTTCATGAGGGTTGCCAAATTGGAGAAAAAAGTTTTTAAAAATTGATTGGGGGCATGGTATCGATGAAGGTATGATACATTTTATGATGGGAAATTATAATACACACACACACAAACACTTACACACATATACACACACTTGCTTTGACAGTACTCATGTTATTACCAACTCTTGACTTTTGTATGAATTATTTAAGAAAAACATTAATGGTCGTAAATCTCTGCTTGATTTAGCTTTTGGTATATTTTTTATTTTTTTTATACATATTCCGGTATTTTCACTGAAGAAAGCAATAATTAATCAACACACTACTGTAAATAAATAGATACCATCTGCTGTACATTGGAAATTGCTCTCTGTAAATAAATGGTGAGAAATGCTCACTCTGAAGCTATTTGGCTATGGGTTTCACAGCCTTATAACAATGATACAAGATCTATCACCTTAATTTAAAAAAGGGTTTATTAACAACCAGTGGGGTATATGTTGGGTATAGTGGTATATAGTAGTGGTATAGGAGAGTCTGACATATAACCCCTACCTCGAGTTCAGTCTTTGCCAATGAGAACCAAGAGGGGCCTACTGTAGCGGCGTCCTTCATAACTGGGAAAGGCCTCGATTATAGGACGTAGAAAATCCTCCATCTCATTAGATCAGAACGGGATGGATCAACAGTGATTCAGATTACTGGTTTGCATCCTAAAAAAAAGGATAGTTGTGTTTTGCTGCATAACACACTTACATTATTAGTCTACCCATATGATGTGGATCATTGTCAGGTTATTAGATGTATAAGCTGGATGTGCTACCTGTCCCAGACCTATTATTTGACCATGCTGGTCATTTATGGACATTTGAACATCTTGGTCATGTTCTGTTATAATCTCCACCCGGCACAGCCAGAAGAGGACTGGCCACCCCTCATAGCCTGGTTCCTCTCTAGGTTTCTTCCTAGGTTTTGGCCTTTCGAGGGAGTTTTTCCTAGCCACCCGTGCTTCTACACCTGCATTGCTTGCTGTTTGGGGTTTTAGGCTGGGTTTCTGCACAGCACTCTGAGATATCAGCTGATGTAAGAAGGGCTATATAAATACATTTGCTTTAGATTTTGTTTTGTTTTGATAAGCTTCTGTAACAACAGAACGCCATAGTTATAATAACACATTAAATGGGTAGTTTGTAAATGTGTAGAATGTGTTTGTTTTCGGTCCACACTTGTAAGTTAATTTAAATTAGACAGTCACAGAGGATTTTATTCTGAATAAACGGTGAGGGCATAGCACTTTCCATTCAGCTTCAGGCAACTTTGATGTAAGGGTTGATCACACCTGTAGTGACTAAATTTATCCATCACGACCATTGTTGCTTCCATTGTCCACTAGATACATCAATGTTGGTACACCCAGCACAATATTGAAAAAAGAAGAATGCGCCCCACCACTAGATCACAGAACTAGACGTGATCCCAACGCTGCCACCAATGTAGCAGAAGAAAGTGAAAGCTGCAACAGGGACTCTATAACCAGGGCTCATACGTGGCAAAGTGAGCTCTAATGGCTGTTGTCATGAAAGCCTAGTACGCCTCTGGGCAGAGGCAGTAGGCTTACAATGCTGGCATATGCCTTGTTACAATAGTTTAAGTATATAATGAAACGGCCTTGGAAATGCCAAAAGTGCAATCCAACATAATCCATTATTTTACATGAACCTGTTGAACTGCATTGATATGGCTTCATTGATCATATTCCAGACTCGTTATAGTTGCAAATACCATTCAGTTCCACCGGGGGAATTTAAACCAAACCGATATTTCCCCCCCACACATTTAATTCAGTAATTAATTTCCCATCATGACAATGTGTCCCATTACCCAATCAAATACCTTCATCAACACCACAAAACAATCTGACAAATACAGCATCTGGCAACCAATAATAAAATCCAACATGGCACCAGTATCCCAAAGTATTAAGCAAAAACAAGCATAGAAAACAGCATTGGCATTAATAAAATGAACATAAAAATGTAGGGATACTATTATGTATTATTATATTTTGGTCTCAACCTGGTTGGAGTAACAATATTGGGTTGTTAACACGTTCGTTTTTTTAAATCAATAAATGTGGACCACAAAAATACCATTGCCCAAAATGCATTGCTCCAATATCTTTCAAAATATTTTTCAGACGTTTGCCCACAAAAAAATGGATTTCCCTACAAATGAAGTCACACGAGAATTCATTCAGCCTCATTTGCTGCCTTTTTAAGAAACATAGCTGATACTTATTTTAACTGTATTTATTTAACCTTTATTTAACTGGGCAAGTCAGTTAAGAACAAATTCTTATTTACCATGACGGTCTAGGAACAGTGGGTTAACTGCCTTGTTCAGGGGCAGAAAACATATTTTTACCTTGTCAGCTTGGGGGGTCAATCTAGCAACCTTTGAGTTACTGGACCAAAGCTATAACCACTAGGCTACCTGATATGACTGACTTGCTTGATTAAACAAATGTGCTTTTTATTGACAATCAATATGTACAAACTATACAAAAATGCCAACATCGGCCCGATGTCGAGTTTAACACCGATGTGCAAAAACGGTTTCAAAGCTGACGTGCATACCTATCTCATAGTGCTCAAATAAACAGCAAAAACGGTTTCAAAGCTGACGTGCATACCTATCTCATAGTGCTCAAATAAACAGCAAAAACGGTTTCAAAGCTGACGTGCATACCTATCTCATAGTGCTCAAATAAACAGCAAAAACGGTTTCAAAGCTGACGTGCATACCTATCTCATAGTGCTCAAATAAACAGCAAAAACGGTTTCAAAAAACAGATGAAGTAACGCCTCCCGGCACAACACCTCTCCCCTATTTGACCTAGATAGTTTGTGTGTACACCTTAAAAACTGGAGTGTTTTTTCTGGAGTTAAAATTATTTTCCTCTCAAGTAGTGAAATTAAATCATTTTAGAGTGTAATTATTATCAGCGGCCGCTAGAGTGGGAGAAAAAAAATACAGATGAAATTCTATTGGAGTAAAACAGCATGACCACGCCCACTAATGTTGGTTAAATGTAGATTTTGCCGCCATTGTCAAATTGCAAGTGTCTCGTGAATGGAAAGAGTTGACAGATCGAGAGCGAGGATCCGCCGAACATCAGAAGTCATTCACAGAACCACAGAATTTCTTCATTTCTAAACTTAATTAGAATTCCAGGTAAGTTCACTGTTATTGGTTAACTTTGTGTGCAAATTAAAACTGTTGAGCAACATTACTTTTATTTATTTATTTCACCGTTATTTAACCAGGTAGGCTAGTTGAGAACACGTTCTCATTTACAGCTGCGACCTGGCCAAGATAAAGCACAGCAGTTTGACACATACAAGTTACACACGGAATAGAGGCGTGCTTCACCAGCACCGAGCTACACTGCAAGGCTGAATGATTTCCAACTGCAGTCCATCCCCGCTCCTCAAAAGAGAAAATGACAAAAAACAAAAAAAATGGTTTGGTGTGGCGATAGAGCGGTGATGTTGAGTCTGTTTGAATTAGGTGTAACTTAGGAGACAACCTTTGTGATCCTAAGTCAGCGTGTAAATAAAATACAATTTTATTGGTCACATACATATGGTTAGCAGATGGTATTGCGAGTGTAGCGAAATGTTTTTGCTTCTAGTTCCGACGTTGTAAGAGAACGACGTAAGGTATTGTGCTAACTACTTTCACATCGTTAAGAAGCAATGACCTCAGGAGTAAAAAAACACTACTGCCACGTTCCGTGTCTTTAACCAAGAGAGTCTCACACCCTGATCTGTTTCACCTGTCTTTGTGATTGTCTGCACCCCCCTCCAGTTGTCACCAATCTTCCCCATTATCCCCAGTGTATTTATACCTGTGTTCTCTTTTTCTAGTTTGTTTTGTTTCGTGAAACCTACCAGCATTTTCCACCCTTGCTCCTGTCTGTTCTAGTTCCTGTTTTATAGTTTTTCATGGGTTTTGACCTTTCTGCCTGCACTGACCCTGAGCCTGCTTGCCATTCTGTGAGGACAGTTAATGGAGATGAGAGGCAATTACAGGGAGTGAACATTTAATGAAACATGGACAGGAACAGAATACGGAAAGCGTCTGGACAGGGGAAAACAAAAACGACAATAATGCTGACACAGGGATCCAACCAAGGAACAGACAGATATAGTAGGGGCAATCAACAAGGTAATGGAGTCCAGCAAGCGCTAATGCGCGTAATGATGGTGACAGGTGTGTGTAATGATTGAGCGGGAGCAGTACCCCTCCCACCTGGGCGAGCCCGACGGGCAGGCCGAGGCGTGACGTAGGATTTCCGCCTGCCAAGCCAACCAAGGCAAGGAAACCTCTCGATCCATTTAAGGCGTGGAAGCCCGACGAGCCAGCTGAGGCCCCCCGGTTCCTACGGCAGTGGCACCTGGACCCGACGTCACCAACAAAATAAAAACCTCCCTGATTCTTTGAATATTGGTGTCAGCATTCTGTAAGGACTGACGCTGGAGACAAGAAGCAAGTACAGGGAGTGAACATCAAATGAAACAATGGACATATAACAAAATAAGAACAGTGTCTGGACACGGGGAACAAAACGACAATAATGCTGACAAAGGGATCCAACCGAGGAACAGACATATATAGGAGGGGCAATCAACAAGGTAATGGAGTCCTGGTTGAGTCCAGCAGGCGCTGATGCATGTTCTTACTCTGTCTTTCCCATTCAGCTCATTAAATAGCTGGACTTTAATGTGGCTGGTTAATGAGGTAACAGGGGCCTCTGTGCCAAATGGCTCCCTATGGGCTCTGGTAAAAAAGTAGTACACTAGATAGGGAATAAGTTGCCATTTGGGACAGGTACTGGGGTCTGGCAAATGACAAACCGCCTTGGTAGTGGCGTGGGAGGTTGTCCTCACCCAGGGACTAAACAACCAGGTGTGGCAAACATAGAAGTATGGAAATGAGGGGAAGCCGGAGGAACCCTTGTTGCATTACATTCTAACATAAATCAATACATTCTAAGAGAATTCATTACATTCTAACATAAATCAATACATTCTAAGAGAATTCATTACATTCTGACATAAATCAATACATTCTAAGAGAATTCATTACATTCTAACAATAAATAAAAAAACACAAGGTTAACCACCTTCACCAGTTAGAACCCTAGTACTTTATACGCTAATAGAAAAGTTGTATATTTAGAGAATTCTCACTTTCTACCAACAACAATGACATTTTGGAAAGCAGGGCGAAACTTTAATTTAGCGCCAGCTATGGGAGGGAGATCTATGAAATAAATAAACGCCAAAGAGAGCTGAGGAAGATGTGAGGAAAGGTGATTTCACAAATCGAAGTTAGAGTGGCAGAGAGAGAGTGAGGAGACTTTTCTGAAAGGAGAAAATCATACACAAAAGAATAGGAGGAAAAATAGAAGATGGACAGATGTGAAGGGAGAGATGATGAAGGAGAGGAGTGGTGTGGGAGGAAAAATAGAAGATGGACAGATGATGAAGGGAGTATGATGATGAAGGAGAGGAGTGGTGTGGGAGGAAAAATAGAAGATGGACAGATGATGAAGGGAGAGATGATGAAGGAGAGGAGTGGTGTGGGAGGAAAAATAGAAGATGGACAGATGTGAAGGGAGAGATGATGAAGGAGAGGAGTGGTGTGGGAGGAAAAATAGAAGATGGACAGATGTGAAGGGAGAGATGATGAAGGAGAGGAGTGGTGTGGGAGGAAAAATAGAAGATGGACAGATGTGAAGGGAGAGATGATGAAGGAGAGGAGTGGTGTGGGAGGAAAAATAGAAGATGGACAGATGTGAAGGGAGAGATGATGAAGGAGAGGAGTGGTGTGGGAGGAAAAATAGAAGATGGACAGATGTGAAGGGAGAGATGATGAAGGAGAGGAGTGGGAGGAAAAATAGAAGATGGACAGATGTGAAGGGAGAGATGATGAAGGAGAGGAGTGGTGTGGGAGGAAAAATAGAAGATGGACAGATGTGAAGGGAGAGATGATGAAGGAGAGGAGTGGTGTGGGAGGAAAAATAGAAGATGGACAGATGTGAAGGGAGAGATGATGAAGGAGAGGAGTGGTGTGGGAGGAAAAATAGAAGATGGACAGATGTGAAGGGAGAGATGATGAAGGAGAGGAGTGGTGTGGGAGGAAAAATAGAAGATGGACAGATGTGAAGGGAGAGATGATGAAGGAGAGGAGTGGTGTGGGAGGAAAAATAGAAGATGGACAGATGTGAAGGGAGAGATGATGAAGGAGAGGAGTGGTGTGGGAGGAAAAGTTAAGGAATAATGGGGTGAGAGAAAGGTTACAGAGGGAGATGGAGAGGAGAGAGTTAATAGAGGTCAGAGGGAAGGAATGGATATTGTAAGACGGAGAGAAAGTAGAAGAGGGAGAACAAGTGATGTGGAAATGAAGAGGATGGAACAGGCCTGAATGAAGAAGAAAAAAAGAAAACCCAAACAGGGACAATGGATCCCTAAAGTCTGTGGCACAGAGAGAGAAGAGTATAGAGAGAATGCATTACCTAGTCCACATAGAGGAGACAGAGTAAAGAGAGAGTTAGAGGGAGAAAGAGATGACGGAGAAGGGGACAGAGAGGTAGAGAGGAGGACAAAGAGCGTAATCTGTAGATCCCTTTTTTAAAACAGAGTCACTGTTCTAGAGGTCATCTTCTTTAACAAGGTAGGAATGTGTTTAACAAGGACATCTGTTATCACCTTGATGACACACACACACACACACACACACACACACACACACACACACACACACACACACACACACACACACACACACACACACACACACACACACACACACACACACACACACACACACACACGTCAGGTTAGCTACACAGTCTCAGGTAACATCAAACATCCCCACAGGCAAATACACAACCAATGCCCAAACTGACAACAGCAGTGTAGTGCAGTGTGCTTCAATCCTGATCATTGAGACCTAGTCTGACCTAGTCTGCATCCCAAATGCATAAAATCTGCACCTTATGGGTCTACAGTAGCCTGGCCTGCATGGCATCAGTGGGGAAATCCGACTGGATGCCAGGCTAGGCACCCTACTCACTAGGTAGTGCACTAGTTTTGACCAGGGCCCATAGCATCTAGACAAAACAAATGTACTATATAGGGAATAATAAGGTGTTATTTGGGACGTCCACTAGCCTGGCATCCAATCTGATTTCCTTACGGATGCCATGCAGGCCAGCCCACTGGAGACCCATAAGATGCAGGATTTGATGTTAGTAGAGCTATGCCTGTTTCAGAGTGCTGAGTGGCCTCTCTACTGGGCAGGAGGGAGATAATGAGCACTAACCTATGCATTTAAACAGAGATAATGGACACTAACCTATGCATTTAAACAAAGATGATGGACACTATCCTATGCATTTAAACAGAGATAATGGACACTAACCTATGCATTTAAACAGAGATGATGGACACTAACCTATGCATTTAAACAGAGATGATGGACACTAACCTATGCATTTAAACAGAGATGATGGACACTAACCTATGCATTTAAACAGAGATGATGGACACTAACCTATGCATTTAAACAGAGATAATGAGCACTAACCTATGCATTTAAACAGGGATGATGGACACTAACCTATGCATTTAAACAGAGATGATGGACACTAACCTATGCATTTAAACAGAGATGATGGACACTAACCTATGCATTTAAACAGAGATAATGAGCACTAACCTATGCATTTAAACAGAGATAATGGACACTAACCTATGCATTTAAACAGAGATGATGGACACTAACCTATGCATTTAAACAGAGATGATAGACACTAACCTATGCATTTAAACAGAGATAATGAGCACTAACCTATGCATTTAAACAGGGATGATGGACACTAACCTATGCATTTAAACAGAGATGATGGACACTAACCTATGCATTTAAACAGAGATGATGGACACTAACCTATGCATTTAAACAGAGATAATGGACACTAACCTATGCATTTAAACAGAGATGATGGACACTAACCTATGCATTTAAACAGAGATGATGGACACTAACCTATGCATTTAAACAGAGATGATGGACACTAACCTATGCATTTAAACAGAGATGATGGACACTAACCTATGCATTTAAACAGAGATAATGGACACTAACCTATGCATTTAAACAGAGATGATGGACACTAACCTATGCATTTAAACAGAGATAATGAGCACTAACCTATGCATTTAAACAGAGATAATGAGCACTAACCTATGCATTTAAACAGAGATAATGGACACTAACCTATGCATTTAAACAGAGATAATGAGCACTAACCTATGCATTTAAACAGAGATAATGGACACTAACCTATGCATTTAAACAGAGATGATGGACACTAACCTATGCATTTAAACAGAGATGATGGACACTAACCTATGCATTTAAACAGAGATAATGGACACTAACCTATGCATTTAAACAGAGATGATGGACACTAACCTATGCATTTAAACAGAGATGATGGACACTAACCTATGCATTTAAACAGAGATGATGGACACTAACCTATGCATTTAAACAGAGATGATGGACACTAACCTATGCATTTAAACAGAGATGATGGACACTAACCTATGCATTTAAACAGAGATGATGGACACTAACCTATGCATTTAAACAGAGATGATGGACACTAACCTATGCATTTAAACAGAGATGATGGACACTAACCTATGCATTTAAACAGAGGTAGTTACAGAACACTTAGTTAAAGTGATGAGGCACAAGCACTCACACACTCCCCATGCATTTCAATGATCTTAGTCCCATGCTTTAAAGGGGAAGGGAAACAAACACTAGGCTTTAGAATGTAATGCTAACTGTAACGGTAAACGCCATATTGCCATTGGCTGGTCGCTGATAGTCTGAAAATAAATCAGTGGCAGGGGAGGAAATAGTTAGGGAGCCAATAAACCTCCTGAAAGCTTTCATGTTTGAGCCGATCATTGTTCCAGGTCAAAGTTTGCATCATAGACTGGCCTGTAACATGCTGACCACACCGCCCACGTTGCGTGTGCATTGCAAAATAAATGTACACATACATGTTATTCAATAATTTAATCCGTTCTGCTTGCGTCGTCAACTAGCGTCTGCGTAGCCAGGCACTAAAATAGAACTTGGTTCTATTTTACTAAGTTTGACGCACTGTAAGTCCTGCCTCTCCCATCTCCGCATTGGTTTTAAGGAGCAGATACCCACGTGGGTGATTGAAAGATGAACTGAGGTTCACACTCCAGGCCAGTTGGTGGCGGTAATGCACCTTAAAGTTGGTTGCCAACCGCCATATAAAGTCCACACAAGAAGCCTGAAGGAGGAGAGATTATTAGAAATGAATGAGGTTTTTATCTGTGGATTAATTATCAGAGTAGAAATTGTACAAAGATCCAAAAAAAAAGGACCTTGTGCATTTCAGGTATAAGAAAAAGAACATGCAAGTAACACCTCAGCCAGCAGAGGGTCTGCGTAGCAGTGACACAACCTGCTGTCAGTGGGGATGCTGCCAGATAATGGCCAGGAAGGATGAGTGTGTGTGTCGTAGAGAGATAGTGGCGTTGCTGCACAAAATCTTTATTACATCCAGAGGTTCCTTTTTGGTCTGTCTTGATGGCCTTGATGACAATGTGTTGGATGTGTCACAAATTCTTATGGAGGACATCCTGGACTCGACCTGTCAGCAGCCTGTAAGACAGTTTATTAATTGCTAACATTTTGCTTGATAATAAGTTGATTAAAGATAACATTCAGTTGATTGAAGCTGACATCAGTTGATTGAAGCTGACATCAGTTGATTGAAGCCAACATCAGTTGATTGAAGCCAACATCAGTTGATTGAAGCCAACATCAGTTGATTGAAGCCAACATCAGTTGATTGAAGCTAATATCAGTTGATTAAAGCTTACATCAGTTGATTGAAGCTGACATCAGTTGATTGAAGCTGACATCAGTTGATTGAAGCTGACATCAGTTGATTGAAGCCAACATCAGTTGATTGAAGCTGACATCAGTTGATTGAAGCCAACATCAGTTGATTGAAGCCAACATCAGTTGATTGAAGCTAATATCAGTTGATTAAAGCTTACATCAGTTGATTGAAGCTGACATTAGTTTTGTAATGATAACCATTAATGGTGAGGTAAATGTAAGCACTAGAATACACCCGATGCGAACTATTCCCACCACTGTAGTTCAGCGCGATGGTAATGTTCTCGCCTTTTGATTGGATGACCAGGGTTCGAATCGCAGCCCAAAACATGCCATTTCATAAATACAATGCATTCGGAATTTCCATTTTTTCACATTTTGTTATATTACAGCCTTATTCAAAAATGGATTAAATAATGTTTTTCCCTCATCAATCTACACACAATACCCTATTATGACCAAGCGAAAACAGTTTTTTTTAGAAATTATAAAACAAAACATAAACACCTTAATTACATAAGTAGTCGGCCCTTTGTTATGAAACTTGAAAATGAGCTCAGGTGCATCCTGTTTCCATTGATCATTCTTGAGCTGTTACTACAACTTGATTGGAGTCCACCTGTGGAAAATTCAAGTGATTGGACATGATTTGGAATGGCACACACTTGCCCGGCCAAACTGAGCAATCGAGAAGGGCCTTGGTCAGGGAGTCGAGGTGACCAAGAACCCGATGGTCACTCTGACAGAGCTCTAGAGTTCCTCTGTGGAGATGGGCGCACCTTCCAGAAGGACAACAATCTCTGCAGCACTCCACCAATCAGGCTTTTATGGTAGTGGCCAGACGGAATCCACTCCTCAGTAAAAGGCACATGACAGCCCGCTTAGGGTTTGCCAAAAGGCACCTAAAGGACTCTCAGACCATGAGAAACAAGATTCTCTGGTCTGATGAAACCAAGTATGTACTCTTTGGCCTGAATGCCAAGCATCACGTCTAGAGGACACCAGGCACAAGTCCTCACCTGGCCAAAACCATCCCTACAGTGAAGCAGGGTGGTGGCAGTGGCGGCAGGGACTGGGAGACTAGTCAGGATCGAGGGAAAGTACAGAGAGGCTTGATGAAAACTTGCTCCAGAGCTCTCAGGACTTCAGACTGGGGCGTTGGTTCACCTTCCAACAGGACAACGACCGACCCTAAGCACACAGCCAAGACAACATAGGAGTGGCTTCGGGACAAGTCTCTGAATGTCCTTGAGTGGCCCAGCCAGAGCCCGGACTTGAACCCGAGCTAACATCTCTGGAGAGACCTGAAAATTGCTGTGCGGCAATTGCAAATTAAATGCCAATTAAATACTTAAAAATCATACAATGTGATTTTCTGGATTTTTGTTTTAGATTCCGCCTCTCACGGTTGAAGTGTACCTATGATTAAAATTACAGACCTCTACATGCTTTGTAAGTGGGAAAACCTGCAAAATTGGCAGTGTATCAAATACTTGTTCTCCCCTCTGTATGTAATAATATTCGACTCGTATTGGACTTGATAGACTACAATGAGCACATTATGGAAGATGGCTTTATTTTATTTGTAGACTTTTACAAGGGATTTGATACAGTTAAACATTCTTTTCTTTTTGAGACTTACATTTTTTGGTTTTGGTCAATATTTTTAAAGTGTAATTAAGACACTTTCCAATAATAGTAACAGCTAACAGGATAGTTTTAGGGGTATTGAGATATAAAGACAAAGACATAAAATGTTCACAATTGGCTGATGACACCAACATTTTTTAAAAGATCATAATGAAGTCATGAAAGCTATTGAGTGTATTAATACCTTCTCATATGTATCAGGTTTATCTCTGAATATTAGGAAATGTGAATTATTTGCGTTGAAAAAATGTGACTTAAACTCAGTATGTAATATCCTTGTAAAAGATGTGGATCACATATCTTGGTATTACAGTTAGCAAAGATCAGAAAGAAATGCCCAACTTAAATTTCTCTCCTATTGTAGAGAAAAATTGGAAAGAGATTTAACTCCTGGTTATTAAGAGATCTTCATCTGGGTGTGTACTTTTATCACAATCTGAAGGTCCAGATGAGTTTCTACCTCCCTTGACTTGGATGTTCCTCTGTCAGTAACTCAAATGGTTGATACTAAATGATTTAACTTTATATAGAGGATAAACCTCATTATTTAAGTGGTGGTAATATGTAGCTCTAATATAATATTTAAGATTAAATGGATACAAAACTATTTAAGAAATAAGGATTGCATTTGGAGTATCATCCCTAATTTAATATTCCAACAGATTGGTGGTCTAGAAATCTTACTAAAAATGCAACTTTGATTTGGGTAAAATCTCTATTAAGCTGCATACTTTCATAAACAACTACTTCTAACTTGGAACTTCATGTACAAACACAATTTTTCCCCACATAGATATACAATCTGGAATAATAAAGACATAAAATACACAAGTCTTTGTTTTTCCAGAACTGGTTTGACAACATTAATTGGGTTAAACAATTATTGAATAATGAACTATAGAATTCTCCAGAATTTATTAGAACACACAATGTTACATTCACTCCTGAGGAGTGTAACGCTTCTCGTTGGTGGAAGGAGAAGAGGTCCAAGGTGCAGCGTGGTAAGTGTTCATTTTAATAAACAAAATAAACTGAACACGGAAATGACAAAAATAATAAAGACCGAAAACGAAACAGTTCTGTAAGGAATACGCACAAAACAGAAAACAAACACCCACAACCAAAATGGGTAAAACAGGCTACCTAAGTACGATTCTCAATCAGAGACAACGAACGACACCTGCCTCTGATTGAGAACCATACTAGGCCAAACACATAGAAATATAACATAGAAAAAAGAACAGACTACCCACCCCAACTCACGCCCTGACCAACCTAACACAAAGACATAAAAAAGGAACTAAGGTCAGAACGTGACAAAGAGTATCAAATTGTTGTTAGAGCTGTCCCTAAAGGTGCTATTCTTAATTTAGGAGAATATAACAGTACTCCAAGTGCAACTGTTAAGGATTTTGTAGCCTCAATACAACTGGAAGGAATTGACATTTTAAACTATAAATGTAACAACATGTATATAAGGAAACTATGTCCAACTTGTAAGTCGCTCTGGATAAGAGCGTCTGCTAAATGACTTAAATGTAAATGTAAGTTACTATTCCCTCTGCTAAAATGTACTGGACTGCAGCCCTAAGGACAAGTGAACTGGAACAAAGTTTTGTTGTTGTCTGGTAAATATTGTATATCTAATAAGGTGAAAGAAGTATCATACAAACTCATTCATATAATCCACCCTGTAAAGACCTTTATTATACACAGATTTAAAGTAGCTATTGATAACAAATGTGTATTTTGTGATTGTGACCCAGAGACTCTTGACCATTTATTTTGGGACTGCTCTTATGTCAGAAGATTTTGGTGTGAGTTAAGAGGATTTTATTTTCAAAGAAACAACTATTAATGTTAATTTGAAAGACTGATATTGTGTTTTTATTGAAATTATGTCTCAGTTGACCAACCCCCTCTCTCAGGCACTGATTATTCTGGCGTCCTTTTCGTTCTTCTTCAGATAGCTTTACAGTTCAAAGTCCCAATTTCAATGTCTCATCTTTACCACTCATTATGTCTTGTCCATTCGTCAACCAGTATACCAGCATCATAAGAAAAAGTTAGAACAGATCTCTCTCCATGATCACTCCATGTGGACTCTCCTCTCACATGCCAAAGAGAAGCATGAAAGGAAAGCTGTTGATAGCTTAGATCTGATACTGTACACCGATTTCTGGCTTGGTTCCTTTCTCCCGGTAGAAGTGGTTCGGAAGGGCCTTATTCAACGCCTTTGACACTCTTCTTCAGCCAGTTAGAGGGGGTTTTGAGGTACACACACTATTCGGTCCAATTATCTCTTCCATGCATTAAGATACCGTCTGATGTCACTTTTCATGATAACCTCGAAAGAACAGATCAGAACAACAGTTTAGTTCAGTTCATTAACTACATGATAAATTATTACTTTTACCAATTATTCTTAATACACATATCTAAACATATTTCAAAGAGAATAACAACACATTATATTGAAACTATTCTTCTCAACATCGGAGGGCCAAGCACAGGAAGCAGCTCTTTCAGTAGTTTAGTTGGAATAGGGTCCAGTATGCAGCTTGAAGGT
This sequence comes from Oncorhynchus keta, assembly GCF_023373465.1. Classification (NCBI taxonomy): domain Eukaryota; kingdom Metazoa; phylum Chordata; class Actinopteri; order Salmoniformes; family Salmonidae; genus Oncorhynchus; species Oncorhynchus keta. The sequence continues at coordinate 8,182,994 of NC_068426.1, forward strand.
TTAGAGGCCATGATTATTTTCATCATTGTGTCAAGAGATATAGTACTAAAACACTTGAGCGTCTCTTGATCCTAGGTCCTGGCAGAGTTGTGCAGACTCAGGACAACTGAGGTTTGGAGGAATACGCAGGTTTAAAGAGTCCGTAATTTGCTTTCTAATAATCATAATCTTTTCCTCAAAGTTCATGAATTTATCACTGCTAAAGTGAAAGTCATCCTCTCTTGGGGAATGCTGCTTTTTAGTTAGCTTTGCGACAGTATCAAAAAGGAATTTCGGATTGTTCTTATTTTCCTCAATTAAGTTAGAAAAATAGGATGATCGAGCAGCAGTAAGGGCTCTTCGGTACTGCACGGTACCGTCTTTCCAAGCTAGTCGGAAGACTTCCAGTTTGGTGTGGCGCCATTTCCGTTCCAATTTTCTGGAAGCCTGCTTCAGAGCTCGGGTATTTTCTGTGTACCAGGGAGCTAGTTTCTTATGAGAAATGTTTTTAGTTTAGGGGTGCAACTGCATCTAGGGTATTGCGCAAGGTTAAATCGAGACACTCAGTTAGGTGGTTAACTGATTTTTGTCCTCTGGCGTCCTTGGGTAGGCAGAGGGAGTCTGGAAGGGCATCAAGGAATCTGTGTGTTGTCTGTGAATTTATAGCACAACTTTTGATGGTCCTTGGTTGGGGTCTGAGCAGATTATTTGTTGCAATTGCAAACGTAATAAAATGGTGGTCCGATAGTCCAGGATTATGAGGAAAAATATTAAGATCGACAACATTTATTCCATGGGACAAAACTAGGTCCAGCGTATGACTGACAGTGAGTGGGTCCAGAGACATGTTGGACAAAACCCACTGTTGATGATGGCTCCGAAAGCCTTTTGGAGTGGGTCTGTGGACTTTTCCATGTGAATATTAAAGTCACCAAAGATTAGAATATTATCTGCTATGACTACAAGGTCCGATAGGAATTCAGGGAACTCAGTGAGAAACGCTGTATATGGCCCAGGAGGCCTGTAAACAGTAGCTATAAAAAGTGATTGAGGAGGATGCATAGATTTCATGACTAGAAGCTCAAGCTTTTTTGTAAATTGAAATTTGCTATCGTAAATGTTAGCAACACCTCCGCCTTTGCGGGATGCACGGGGGATATGGTCACTAGTGTAGCCAGGAGGTGAGGCCTCATTTAAAACAGTAAATTCATCAGGCTTAAGCCATGTTTCAGTCAGGCCAATCACATCAAGATTATGATCAGTGATTAGTTCATTGACTATAATTGCCTTTGAAGTAAGGGATCTAACATTAAGTAGCCCTATTTTGAGATGAGGTATCATGATCTCTTTCAGTAATGACAGGAATGGAGGTGGTCTTTTCCTAGTGAGATTACTAAGGCGAACACCGCCATGTTTAGTTTTGCCCAACCTAGGTCGAGGCACAGACACGGTCTCAATGGTGATAGCTGAGCTGATTACACTGACTGTGCTAGTGGCAGACTCCACTATGCTGGCAGGCTGGCTAACAGCCTGCTGCCTGGCCTGCACCCTATTTCATTGTGGAGCTAGAGGAGTTAGAGCCCTGTCTATGTTGGTAGATAAGATGAGAGCACCCCTCCAGCGAGGATGGAGTCAGTCACTCCTCAGCAGGTCAGGCTTGGTCCTCTTTGTGGGCGAGTCCCAGAAAGAGGGCCAATTATCTACAAATTCTCTCTTTTGGGAGGGGCAGAAAACAGTTTTCAACCAGCAATTGAGTTGTGAGACTCTGCTGGAGAGCTCATCACTCCCCCTACTCCCCCTAACTAGAAGGGGGCCAGAGACATTTACTCGATGCCGACACATCTTTCTAGCTGATATGCACGCAATAGCTATGTGCTTGGTGATCTGACTGTTTCATCCTAACATCGTTGGTGCCGACGTGGATAACAATATCTCTATACACTCTACATTTTTAGCTTTAGCCAGCACCATCTTCAGATTAGCCTTAACGTCGGTAGCCCTGCCCCCTGGTAAACAGTGTATGATCGCTGGATGATTCGTTTTAAGTCTAATACTGCGGGTAATGGAGTCGCCAATGACTAGAGTTTTCAATTTGTCAGAGCTAATGGTGGGAAACTTCGGCGTCTCAGACCCCGTAACGGGAGGAGTAGAGACCAGAGAAGACTCAGCCTCTGACTCCGACCCGCTGCTTAATGGGGAAAACCGGTTGAAAGTTTGTCGGCTGAATGAGCGACACCGGTTGAGCTTTCCTACAGCATTTCCTTCCAGAAACCGTGAGAAAGTTGTCCGGCTGCGGGGACTGTGCCAGGGGATTTATACTACTATCTGTACTTACTGGTGGCACAGACGCTGTTTCATCCTTTCCTACACTGAAATTACCCTTCCTAACGATTGCGTCTGAAGCTGGGCTTGTAGCACAGCTATCCTCGCCGTAAGGCAAGTACAGCGACTACAATTAGAAGGCATCATGTTAATGTTACTACTTAGCTTCGGCTGTTGGAGGTCCTGACGAATCGTGTCCAGATAAAGCGTCCGGAGTGAAAAAGTTGAGGAAAAAATAAATAAATATATGAACGGTAATTAAAAAGTGAAAACCGTAAAGTTGTCAGGTAGCAAAATAGGTTGGCAACAAAATGCACAGCAACTCGAAAACAAGCCTGCAAGTTGTGACTGGAAATGACGTCCAAAGTAGATCTGGTGCAATGACAGAAGACAACCACCCACAAAACCCAACACGAAACAGGCTACCTAAATATGGTTCCCAATCAGAGACAATGACAAACACCTGGCTCTGATTGAGAACCATTTCAGGCCAAACAACAAACCCAACATAGAAACACAAAACATAGAATGCCCACCCACTCAGCTCACGTCCTGACCAACACTAAAACAAAGAAAACACAAAAGAACTATGGTCAGAACGTGACAGCTTGTTACTTCTCCAGTATCCAAGTGCATCTTTCCTGGGAATAGTGGGTTCTGTCAGGTAGGCTAGTATCTGTAAATGATGGGAAAGAGGGGGTGAGTACAATGTCCTCGGTGCGCATTGTCACTATGTCCGTTTCCATCTTGTCCAGCTGTGTCTAACATTTCACGTAAACCCTGTTTCTTGTCTGCATTGAAGTAGCAGTCCTTGTACCTAACATCGCAGTCCTGTTAAATAAGTAGTGGTCCTTGTACCTAACATCGTGGTGACCAGTAAAGAGACTCAGAGAGAATAAAAGAAGTACCAGTCATCTCAGAGCAAATAAGTGTGGTCCTTGTACCTAACATCGAGCATGGTGACGGCACAGTAAAGAGACTGGTGGCAGAAAGAGACTCAGATGCCTGATAAAGAAGTACCAGTCCTTGTACCTAACATCGAGCATGGTGGCGACACAGTAAAGAGACTCAGACCTTGTACCTAACATCTTGCATGGTGGCGACACAGAAAGAGACTCTGAGAGAATGCCTGATAAAGAAGTACCAGTCCTTGTACCTAACATCTTGCCCTGATAAAGAAGTACCAGTCCTTGTACCTAACATCGAGCATGGTGGCGACAGAAAGAGACTCAGAGAGAATGCCTGATAAAGAAGTACCAGTCCTTGTACCTAACATCGAGCATGGTGGCGACACAGTAAAGAGACTCAGAGAGAATGCCTGATAAAGAAGTACCAGTCCTTGTACCTAACATCGAGCATGGTGGCGACACAGTAAAGAGACTCAGAGAGAATGCCTGATAAAGAAGTACCAGTCCTTGTACCTAACATCTTGCATGGTGGCGACACAGTAAAGAGACTCTGAGAGAATGCCTGATAAAGAAGTACCTGTCCTTGTACCTAACATCGAGCATGGTGGCGACACAGTAAAGAGACTCAGAGAGAATGCCTGATAAAGAAGTACCAGTCCTTGTACCTAACATCGAGCATGGTGGCGACACAGTAAAGAGACTCAGAGAGAATGCCTGATAAGGAAGTACCAGTCCTTGTACCTAACATCTTGCATGGTGGCGACAGAATGCCACGAATCGTTTGTTCACAGCCTCTAGTGGAGTACTTTTAACCCCCACGTTCTGTGTCGGCAGTTTTGTTGATCAGGCATTGCCATGACAGAGCCATGACAGAGGGTATCATCACGTCTGCTGCAGACGCAGTTGATGAGCTTATTTCTCGAGTCAGTTGTTCAAATGGAGCTAGGAGTGTGTTCATGTTTTTCAATGAGAGTCCCCTGGTTTGTACTGATTGTTGCAGGTAACTCATACTCGGTTGAGTATATGCCTTACACTCGTTTTGTTCCAGCAGGTTTTTCCTTCATGTAAAAAGTACTGTTCCATCTGGTGGAAACGTCTAGCTTAAGCCTTTTCGTTAACAATCCAAGCTGCTCTTGTATTGCTTGCAGTATGCTAGCTGTGAGTGTTTAAAATGACCCACTATCATCCTACCTGTTGCCACTGTGTCAGATATGCTGCGTTGGGCATTAATACCTTCGTTTCACAGCAAAGTTGCAGCTTGTGTGCCATGCATGGCAAACTGACGACTCCGCATTCTTCCAAAGCCTTGGTCATGTTACTTGCATTATCACGTAGCACAGCGTGTACTTTGTACTTGGGGATTTTCCGTGTTCCAAACATGTTCTCAAATGCCATTGAAATGGAAGCAGCGGTATGAGAACCAGCACATTCTTGGGTAATGCGACTTTCCTCAGTACTAAATCCTTGTCAACCCACTGTGCTGTCAGACTCAGCATGCTCATGGGGCTGACATCGCTTGTCCAAATGTCAGTCATGAAGCTAATAGCAGTGACTCCTGTAGCAAGTAGCTCATGGATGTGTGTTTCAACAATACTGTGTAACTCCAGTAGGGCAACATCTGAAAAATAGCGCCTACTTGGTAGTGTGTACCGGGGCTTGAGGTGCTCGACCAGTTGGTGAAAGCCAACATCATCCACGACAGAGAACGATTGATTGTCAAGGGATTGTCAAGGGCAATGAATCCCATTATCTTGGAGCTAATGGATTTCGCCTTTGAGTTGTCTTGCTGAAATGTTCTTAACTCTTTCAAATGACTGCTCGACTTGAACTTGTTTAGTTGTTGGATGTGTGCACTTAGTTATTTCTGCTTTCTAACTTGTCGCTGAACATCTGGGGGTGATGCACTTTCAAATGAGTAATTAGGTTTGTGGTATTGAAAGATTTCACTCCCCTCCTTGGGAAAAAATAACAGCACACACGTTGTAAATGGCCTTATTGTTATTTTCCTTTGAAACTTCAAAATAGATCAACACGCAGACATTGTGGGCTAGGTTAGGAATGCTGTGTTGCACTTGTAGCTCTGTATTTTTCGTGGCGTCATTCCGTCATCAGGTATGTACCTCATCTACCTACGTTATACAGGCATGTACCTCACCTACCTACGTTATACAGGTATGTACCTCATCTACCTACGTTATACAGGTATGTACCTCATCTACCTATGTTATACAGGTATGCACCTCACCTACCTACGTTATACAGGTATGTACCTCATCTACCTACGTTATACAGGTATGTACCTCATCTACCTACGTTATACAGGTATGTACCTCATCTACCTACGTTATACAGGTATGCAAGTCAGCTTTGACATTGGTTTTGCACATAAGCCTTGAACTATACATAGAACCGATGTTGGCAGTTTTGATTAATATCGTCCGATTCCGATATGCTTACCAATATATTGTGGCAATAGATTGAGCGTATGTTCTCACAGAATAATTCAATGTAAATGCAAGGTGATATCTGAAACTCATTAATGTCATGTATAACACAGAGAATAGACTACATGATCAGTGAATATATTCCATGTATAGGCTACATGGGGAACTCATGCTTGGTAACAACTACATGTAGCTATATACGACTTGTATCCTTGGCACCATACAGTTGGATTATATTCTACTCAATCCATTGGCTTCATTGATGCCATTCAGAGTGTCTTAAAGTCAATAAACCTGCTATGCTAGCTGAGGTTTATAGTTAGCCAGCCAGCCATCTAGCTAGCTAATATTGGCATTATATTTAATATTGACATAAATGTTATGTTATTTTATGAAACCCACCAGGGACACCAACGACTTCTCCCACATTCCTCATCGCTGCATTTTTGTGTGTGTGTGTCTCTATACATAAAAAGGTTGACATCATAACCACAACTGGCCCATCGTCGTCCGGGTTTGGCCGTCATTGTAGGATAACTGACTTGCCTAGTTAAAAAAAAAGTTTAAATAAAAAAATATTTAAAAAATAGAGTTCTGGGAACCCCATCACAGTAATAATACATTTCTCCTCCATTGTTCTTGTTAGAGGCAGCGATGGACACACGTGGAAACAACAGAACCGAATACATTCGAGCAGGACCCCGATACCAACCCCTGTGGTAGATCATCGCCCAGCGTCAACTAGATGATTTACGTCCACAGTTTCACAACAAGACAGCCTGGTTTGCGGGTTTTCTCAATAGTCCCTAAAACATTATTAAACAACACTAATTAAAATGTCTAACTCATGTCAAAACTCTCATAATGCTACCTAGTGTCACGACTCCGACCAAAGGTGGCTCCCTCTCCCATTCGGGTGGCGCTCGGCGGTCGTCGTCGCCGGCCTACTAGCTGCCACAGATGATTTTCTCCCCCTCCTTATGTGTTTATTGAGTACACCTGTTTTGAGTTTGTTGTAATTAGTTGGGCTTTATTAGTCAGCCGGCCCGCCCGTTTCTTTGTGTGGGATTGATTATTGTAACCCTGGTGTTTGATACAGATGAACGTGTTGGTTTATGTTCGTGTATAGTGCTGGACTGTTTTCGTTCCCCGTGTCTGGGGCATTTTGTTTTGAGCACCCAGTGTTTAGTGGGGTGGCCGTGGTTCACCGTGTGTGCATTAAAAGAGCACTATATTGAACTCTCTGTTTTCCTGCGCCTGACTTCACACTCACGACACCCAGTACCTTACACTTAGCTAATGTTCGCTAGCTTGTTAAATTGTGATTTTTGTCAATTTACTTTTTGACCAAAAAATATGCATATTCATTTGTCTCTACATTCATTAACATATTCCTCTCAACTGTACATTTTTTGCATGACTCGTTATGACGTTATACTTACTTCCATTTGCTTTAAGCCCAGTATTTTTGTCAGCCATCTTTGCTGAAGACAATCTCCAGCCTTATATCGTGTCAAATTCGTCATAGGAACCATTCGATATGTCATCACCCAGTGGTCGCCGCTGGTGATTTGCATAAAGTTGGGAAAAGTTGGACTTTTTCACCACCTCCCACGCCACCTTTCCTTCCATTAAAAATTCATTGGCAGCGGCGTTTCACATCGTGCTAGTGAACACGGGGCACGAGAAGGAGGCTAAACATCACAGCAGGCCGCTCATTGCTTTGAGCAAGAAATGGACTCTCAGGAGTTAAATGGACTTGACATGGGGAGTCATTGTGGGAGGTTTTGAAAACTAAGGTAGGCCCTATATATTTTCATGTGTTTGTTCTCCTGTAGTTTATTTTAGGACATTTTTCCCCCCCTTTACCTTCACTGCACAGAACAAGTTTGTAATCTGAAAATGTGCTTCTTATTATCACATAGGCAGGAGGCTTATATATTCTCATGTGTGTGTTCTGCTGTAGCCTACATTGATTAATTTTATTTTAAGTTATATTCAGATATTGTGATATTTGTTCTTCTGCTACATTGATCTCTTGAAAATTATATGACATTTCAGGTCTTGTAAACCCCACAGCTGAGTATGTGTGCATATGGCAGGTGTTCTGCAGTGTCGTCTAATAATGCTGCTGTATATTGATGTCTAGAACATTAAGCTATAAGAAATTCAGACTTGTGTAAAGCCCTGCAGCTATACTCAAGCATGTGGGCATACTACAGTGACGTCTATAATGTTTTGAGTTAATCAGCACCTTGGAGAGTGCTGTCCGTCTCACCACCATAGACGGTAAGCTACTTGGCTGTGTTCTGGTACCTCAGAGACCCCAGGAAAATCCCCCCCCATTCTCACGCACACAACATATTCCGGGACCTCTCGATTTACAAATTAAGCCATGCCTGTGTGAGTCAGTGCACTCGGCTCATCATTTTACAATGCATTAGGAATACATTAGGAATTTTACAATGCATTAGCGACCATCAACTAGACTGAGCCATTGGCCAATTTATTTTTGAGGGGATGATCAGGGACCGGAACAGTTATAAATCATTTGTACAAATTGACGCAAGAAGGACAAACCGATATTGTTTTTGAAAAAAATACAAATGAAACCCTGGTTACATTTAAATTGATGCATAAATGCCAAACTGATGTTGTTTAAGGACAAACCCTATGCCACATACAGTAAATGTCTAGGCAAAAAGATATTCAAAAGGTCTAACACCATTTGTCATTCACCAACTGTTACATTCCTCATGGCTCGATGGTCGCTCACCGCCCCCCAGGTACAGTGGTTTAGATGGTACCACATAGTGCTTCCTTCCACCTGGACGGCTGTTGGTGTCGCTAGGACGAGGGCCCTCTGGTCTTGGTTCAGGTTTTTCGCCTTCTTTCCATGAGGTTTTCAAGCTCAGAGATTTATGGCCTCTGTTCTATGATCTCACCATACATGATCTTATTTCCATCTCTCGTCACACAACAAAATGACATTGGTAACTTCTTTCACTTCAGCTGAGTAGCTTTTAGTTTCTCCACTTTCTCCTTCTGATTCCTAAGAGAGTGATAGCATAAGACTTGGAAAGAAACGAGAAACACGAAACATAACAGTGTTAACAATGTGATTAGTTATGCATGAAAACCAAAGTCTGAGACCATGACAATTCCCACTCTCCCTTCACCTGACTCTATGCCTTCAGGATCCTTTCCTGCTGGATTCCACAAAAATGAAGGCCCTTAAAAGCCTCCTTGTGCTTTCGCCCAGTCTTCCCCTTTCCGGCCCCAGGTTCCGAGAGGTGTTCCCAAGCCATTTCATTTTCACTTTGTTCCCCATCTCCTCTATTGCCATCTGATAGGCAAGTGCGTCTCCCTAATCAATGCTACATCTTCTTGAGATAACTCAGCACTGTATATGCTTTTCACATCGATGCCTTCAATATGTTTAGAGTACAATTAATTACCACAAAATCTATCCTCTTCATATGATGCAGTAACCAATAAAACAGCTAACCCAACTATGATAAGAGCGTCTGCTAAATGACTTAAATGTAAATGATGTTTAAAGTATCTAACCCATCTGCATGTCTACAGTGGAATCTAGTCTCTCTCTCTTTGGCTCTGCTTCCGTTCCTGGTGAGTCTGAATGTACCACTCAATCTCCAGAATTCAGACCGTCCACTTGGTTATCTCTGCTTTCACCTGAGAATATACACACTGCAACACATGGGTCATTTCCTGACACCATAGACTCTCCTCTTCTGGCAAGGTCACTCATTTGTGACATTTGAATAACTGACCACCCCCCCTGTACTCCCATTAGTCTCCCAGTTACCAGTTAATAATCAATGTGGCATGAGTCCTCATAAACTGATATCCCAACAATGCTACTAAAGTAACCCCTGCTACTACTAACATGGCCCATGCCAACAGCCTCCTTCAATTACGGTCCCTGCAGCGACTGCCGTGAGAATAACTACTGCCTGTAATCTGTCAAGGGTTCACTGGCTGTTAGAAATTGGCAAAGAGATGAATGAGTTGGAAGAATATTCAACCTACATATATCATTCCATCTAACCCCATAACACACTAGTCTCTACTACTAATGCACTCCTACAGTTATAAACATACTAAAACATTCTCAAATCAATTAGTCAATATACATCAGTCCCTGCTCTGGAACAATGATCACTCTCATGTTCCACGAAACCTAAAAACATATTGACTTCAAAAGGAAAGAGAGAAAAAAAGACATATTTAATAACTTTACACCTCCCTTGACGTGACTAAAACTGGGGAAAGAACCGTCCATCTGTTACGTTCTATGTCAATGTATTGTTTGTCTTTATGCCCTCTCCTTTTCCATCATTGGGTGTTATCGCAAAACACAGACTATAAACCTTATATGCAATGAATTATATCATCCAGCCATCTCTATTTATCAATACAATTTAACATAAAACTTCTAATGACATAATAAAACAAAACCAACAAAACGCTTCATGTTACCCCAAGCTATCATCCAGTAAGTTGTAACAACCTCCCTGTCAAAGGATACTTAGATATAAGGTTTCCAGAGCTTCCCTGGGCATAATAAATGTAAAAAGTGCCCCCAACCCTCACCGTTCAAAAGCAACTCTCTCTTGCTATATCCAAACCATAACTAAAACATTTTTATAAATTATCCAACTCAAATTCAGAATAACAGTCCTTAGTGCTTACTTTAATTCCATAACTCAAATTCACACTTCTCAACTTAGCACACATCATCCCTATTAAAATGTACATTTATAAACAAATCCTTTTAGTACCAGTAATAACTATTCTCATTTACAGCCCCCTTTATTCCTGTTTTCCTGTCATAAGTGACCTGGTAATGAAATATCAGTATCTCAATGCAGACTTAATCTAAATTATTAGCAGTGTGTATACCTCCACCCTTTCCTTCTCCCGGCACTTATCATTGTAGCGTGGTTTTTCTCAGATATCGTTTACAATTCCCAACGGTACATGTAACTCTTGCATGTCCCATTTAATGGCCCTTGATCGTGTCCCAATTTCGATACCCAAATAGATACATCCGATTCTCCCACGTATATAAGTCTCTCATCTGAGCCGTTCTCTCTCTATGCTCACTCCACAAGTGCTCTCAGCAATCCTGTCCCAATTTATGGCTCGGACAGATAGAAGTGTTAAAAGTCACTGTTGCCTTGCACACCTTTGTCGCTCTTTCTTCAGCCGGTTAGGGAGGGTTTTAGGGTTAACACACAGTTTGTGGTCAAATTATTCCTACCATGCATTAAGACACGATCACCGACAACGATGAGAGCCTATAGGGAGGAGGTCAGAGACCTGACCGTGTGGTGCCAGGACAACAACCTCTCCCTCAACGTGATCAAGACAAAGGAGATGATTGTGGACTAGAGGAAAAGGAGGACCGAGCACGCCCCCATTCTCATCAACGGGGCTGTAGTGGAGCAGGTTGAGAGCTTCAAGTTCCTTGGCGTCCACATCACCAACAAACTAACATGGTCCAAGCACACCAAGACAGTCGTGAAGAGGGCACAACAAAACCTATTCCCCCTCAAGAGACTGCAAAGATTTGGCATGGGTCCTCAGATCCTCAAAAGGTTCTACAGCTGCACCATCGAGAGCATCCTGACGGGTTCCATCACTGCCTGGTATGGAAACTGCTCGGCCTCCGACTGCAAGGCACTATAGAGGGTAGTGCGTATGGCCCAGTACATCACCGGTGCCAAGCTTCCTGCCATCCAGGACCTCTATACCAGGCAGTGTCAGAGGAAGGCCCTAAAAATTGTCGAAGACTCCAGCCACCCCAGTCACAGACTGTTCTCTCTGCTACCGCATGGCACGTCTAGGTCCAAGAGGCTCCAAAACAGTTTCTACCCCCAAGCCATAAGACTCCTGAACATCTAATCAAATGGCGACCCAGACTATTATTATTGCCCCCCCCTGCTGCTGCTACTCTGATATTATCTATGCATAGCCACTTTAATAACTCTACCTACATGTACATAATTACCTCAATTACCTCGACATCAGTACCCCCCGCACATTGACTCTGTACTCTTAGGGTTGCGTCAAATCTACATGTACATAATTACCTCAATTACCTCGACATCGGTGCCCCCAGCACATTGCCTCTGTACCGGTACCCCCTGTATAAAGCCCCGCTATTGTTATTTACTGCTGCTCTTTAATTATTTGTTATTCTTCGGGATTTTCCTAAAACTGCATTGTTGGTTAAGGGCTTGTTAGTAAGCATTTCACTCTACACCTGTTGTATTCAGCGCATGTGACAAATACAATCTGATTTGTCATCTTCATCCCTGAAAATGTGCAGGAGGCACATGCAAATCCATGTTATTTCTAAGGCTATTGTTTATTTCAAGTATATGCAGTGATTATTGAATATAACTACAGCCTAATAGATGCCTTAATCGTGTTCTACCAACAGGAAAGAAGGGTTAGTACAGCATGCCAAACTGACCCCTAGGTGCCAGAGTGTTCCTGTGCTGTAGTGGAGAAGAGGTCCACTTGGACCATCACTAAAGAGCTCAGGGCCCAGCTAGATTGTGCTCACGACCATCAGTATACAACCGAGTCCTGCCCCTATACGCCACAGATGGAGCTGACGGAGAGTGAGATCAGTGAAGACCAGAACTCGCTGTATGAACCTGAGAGCTCAGAATCACAATCATCACAGTTCGAGTCAAAGATATACTATTGATCACTTTGGGGGAGCGGGCTGGTGTTTTAATGGATGTGCTACCCTGTCCCGGTCCTGGTGTTTTAACAGATGTGCTACCCTGTCCCGGTCCTGGTGTTTTAACAGATGTGCTACCCTGTCCCGGTCCTGGTGTTTTAACAGATGTGCTACCCTGTCCCGGTCAAATCAAATCAAATCAAATTTATTTATATAGCCCTTCGTACATCAGCTGATATCTCAAAGTGCTGTACAGAAACCCAGCCTAAAACCCAGCCTAAAACCCCAAACAGCAAACAATGCAGGTGTTTTAACGGATGTGCTACCCTGTCCCGGTCCTGGTGTTTTAACGGATGTGCTACCCTGTCCCGGTCCTGGTGTTTTAACAGATGTGCTACCCTGTCCCGGTCCTGGTGTTTTAACAGATGTGCTACCCTGTCCCGGTCCTGGTGTTTTAATGGATGTGCTACCCTGTCCCGGTCCTGGTGTTTTAATGGATGTGCTACCCTGTCCCGGTCCTGGTGTTTTAATGGATGTGCTACCCTGTCCCGGTCCTGGTGTTTTAACAGATGTGCTACCCTGTCCCGGTCCTGGTGTTTTAACAGATGTGCTACCCTGTCCCGGTCCTGGTGTTTTAACAGATGTGCTTGCATAATATGATATATTGCTCTTTATTTGGACATACATGTCATCCTTTTGTTCTATCTATTACATTTTTGGGCTCAAACGTTTGCTTTTTTTGTAAATATATTCACTGCTCTTAGCCTATAATAAAACTTTAGTTCCATCTTTATCGAAGCAACTGCACATCTTCTTCATAAGCTATCTTTTTGTTAAATGTAATATTTCTGTTTCCCTGTTCCTTGTTTTACCTCTGCATTGGTGAGCCTTGTAAAGAGGGTAAAATAAATTATGTTGAAGACACTGTTCAAATGATGAAATATACTTCCGGAAAAATTTGAAAGCTGTGGTTGCTGCGCATGAGTCTGTCTTCATCAAATATCACCATGGGACTGGTTGCCTGGGCAACGGCGATGGAACTCTCACCTCCTCGTCACTTCAAAACTGACGTCACAGTGCTCGTGGGTCCTCCTGGCTGTGGCAAGTCAAGACATGCCTCCGAAGCCTTCACATGACGTCTTCTACAAGACCCGCGGTGATTGGTGGGATAGTTACCATGGTCAGAAACCAGTGTCCACAACCTCAAACAGTCACACTCCCAACTCCTCTATGGCCAAGACCAAAGAGCTGTCAACGGACACCAGAGACAAAATTGTAGACCTGCACCAGGCTGGGAAGACTGAATCTTCAATAGGTAAGCAGCTTGGTTTGAAGAAATCAACTGTGGGAGCAATTATTAGAAATGGAAGACATACAAGACCACTGATAATCTCCCCTCGATCTGGGGCTCCATGCAAGATCTCACCCCGTGGGGTGAAAATGATCACAAGAACGGTGAGCAAAAATCCCAGAACCACACGGGGGACCTAGTGAATGACCTGCAGAGAGCTGGGACCAAAGTAACAAGCCTACCATCAGCAAGGGCATTGAAGTTGAAACGTGACTGGGTCTTTCAGCATGACAATGATCCCAAACACACTGCCCAGGCAACAAAGGAGTGGCTTCGTAAGAAGCATTTCAAGGTCCTGGAGTGGCCTAGCCAGTCTCCAGATCTCAACCCCATAGAAAATCTTTGGAGGGAGTTGAAAGTATGTGTTTCCCAGCAACAGCCCCAAAACATCACTGCTCTAGAGGAGATCTGCATAGAGGAATGGGCCAAAATACCAGCAACAGTGTGTGAAAACCTTGTGAAGACTTACAGAAAACGTTTGACCTCTGTCATTGCCAACAAAGGGTATATAACAAAGTATTGAGATAAACTTTTGTTATTGACCAAATACTTATTTTCCACCATAATTTGCAAATAAATTCATAAAAAATCCTACAATGTGATTTTCTGGATTTTTTTTTCTTATTTTGTCTGTCATAGTTGAAGTGTACCTATGATGAACATTACAGGCCTCTCTCATCTTTTTAAGTGGGAGAACTTGCATAATTGGTGGCTGACTAAATATTGTTTTGCCCCACTGTATATGGTAACAGGCTATAGTGCATAACACAGAATCTCACAACTCCCAAGAGATGATTTGAATGTACAGTTTATAAATATTATGAGAACATCACACATAGGATGCAGCATTTTTTGTGCATATTTGTTGTGCATTTTGTTGAGAATTCCAGCTAATGCTAGCTAGCAACTTGCCGAGTTGCCGAGTTGGATGGTTAACCATGCAATTTTGTGCTGTTTCTATCAGGTACAGTGTTAAATATTATATTGTGTATACTAATTGTTGTATTATTTTGGTAACTACACTGCCCCAGTGAACAAGCATTAAACCAGCGTGCATGAGTGCAGAGTTGGAAGGTGAGCTGTTGCATGACGTGCAATTTTGTGCTGTTTTCATGAGAATAAATCTCCATGACTCAGGTGCTACAAGTTGGAGTCCGTGTCGATGATTGTACACAGCGCAAGAAGAGTACTGTCACACCACAGCACCACCCAACATAGCGTTGTCTTGCCCCCTCTCCCGCCACACACCCCTTGTGCTTCTCTACCTGTGTGTGCGCTGTTGTTATGACTTCTGTTGTCCACTCTCAAAACCATAGAAACCCTCAGCGTTGAAACTCCCCAAAGGGAGCCTGAAAGGTACATGAATTTCCGAGAATCCCGTATTATTGGCATATTCAACAGCATTTAAGAAATCTATCACCCTCAACAGTGTGATCTTGTGATCAAGACATCAACGTTTGGTTATTATTGGTGCCTGAAAAATGTTAGCTAATGGGTTAGCAATTAGCATGTTTGACATTTCAGTGGAAATACTACTATTTTTAGCTTTATAATTAATATGTCCCCATTTATTGGCCATCTTACTATTGTTTAATTATATAGCCGTTTAAGTCTTTGAAGTGTTTACTTTTTAAATGTATTTACTTGCCCTTCAACTTTTCATTGCGTAGCCCGATCCATTTTTTACAGTGTTATAACCACATTTCGTCTCATAATATGTTTTGAGAAAGTAGATGAAAGTTTAATCACAAGATAGATTCACACCTAGCTTACTTACAAAGCATGCACTGTACTGTGCGTCCTGATGTACTGAATGGATATAGGGAAAATGTGCCTATCCTGTTCAGCATCTGGATGGTAGGGTCAGCGACCTGGATGGTAGGGTCAGCGATCTGGATGGTAGGGTCAGCGATCTGGATGGTAGGGTTAGGGATCTGATGGTAGGGTCAGCGATCTGGATGGTAGGGTCAGCATCTGGATGGTAGGGTCAGCGATCTGGATGGTAGGGTCAGCGATCTGGATGGTAGGGTCAGCGATCTGGATGGTAGGGTCAGCGATCTGGATGGTAGGGTCAGCGATCTGGATGGTAGGGTCAGCGATCTGGATGGTAGGGTCAGCGATCTGGATGGTAGGGTCAGCATCTGGATGGTAGGGTCAGCGATCTGGATGGTAGGGTCAGCGATCTGGATGGTAGGGTCAGGGATCTGGATGGTAGGGTCAGCGATCTGGATGGTAGGGTCAGTGATCTGGATGGTAGGGTCAGTGATCTGGATGGTAGGGTCAGCGATCTGGATGGTAGGGTCAGCGATCTGGATGGTAGGGTCAGCGATCTGGATGGTAGGGTGAGCATCTGGATGGTAGGGTCAGCGATCTGGATGGTAGGGTCAGCGATCTGGATGGTAGGGTCAGCGATCTGGATGGTAGGGTCAGCGATCTGGCAAACCCTTGTTTATCAGCCGGCTTCTCCCTGTTTGCCGCCTTTGGACCCCAGCATTATTCATTCTCCTGAATGATTGAAATCTGACAGGTGCAAACGTTATAAAAGTTACACGAATGACACTCAGCATAATCGCCGCCGCCCATACTCGCGCACCACATGGTAGCTGCTATAGTTAGCTAGCCATACCTAGCTAGCTAGTTAGTTCAGTCCAGTCCATTGGCGCTTTATGTTCAAGCGATATTTGATAGGAAAAGTCTACAAAATCATAACACAACATAACAGCAATAGAAAGGCCTAGTTTACTCGAACAGTCATACTGTTAAATAACAAACAATAGCATAGCTAGCTAGAGGGGGAGCGGTACATTAACGTTAGATAGCTGTGCCGGTCAATGTTGACTTTTGCCAGGTATTACCTAACAGAATTAATCCTACCTTTGAACCACCCAATCCTCTTGAGGTGGTTGTACTTGGCTGGCAAAACTTAAAAAGTGCTCTCTTATATTTTCATTTTTAGACTTGACTTAGTAATTTGTTGTTGATGATGATGATGATGATGATTGACGATGAGCTGACTTCACATGCACCTTATTTGTGATTGGCCAACATTTGCATATAGATTGCATATTGTTATTTGACGTGTATCCTTTTTGACACCCAAACAGTGTTCCATACCTGCAGGTTCCCCGCAGGAAGCGTGATCCACCTGCAAGCTCCCCGCAGGAGTGTGAGTCTGAGGTGCCATGGTTGTGCTGTGACTTCTGTCAGCACTGGTTCCACTGCAGGAGTGTGAGTCTGAGGTGCCATGGTTGTGCTGTGACTTCTGTCAGCACTGGTTCCACTGCAGGAGTGTGCTGTGACAGTGGAGCTGTTTTTTTGTGATTTCTGTGACAATATAAGGATGGAGGTCGAGATTGAATTGTTTGTTTACATATGCAATAATTTATTTGTAAAAAAGAATTACATGTCTAAAATATAATATATATATTTATTAAATTTCTTTGTGTATTTCTTCCTTTACTTTCCAAGTGCATCTCTGCAACACAAACTCCAACAGTATTTTCATTGTTTATGTCAATGCACATCACTGAAATTAAACTTTTATTTGATGTAATTATTCATACTCATTTATGTTTGAGTATTAAACTTTCATCTACTTTCTCAAAACATTATAAGAGATTATTTGGTTACAACACTGTAAAATATGTTGGTGAAGATGAAGAACTGGTCCCCATCCGTGTAGAGTTGAACCCACTGGGGGGGACCATAAACCTTGACACTCTTTGGTAAGGGTTGTGTTAAGGTTTTCTTCCGGTGAAAGAGAGGAGGACCAAAATGCAGCGTGGTTATCTCGATACATCTCTAATAAAGAACAATACAAAACAATAAACATAACGTGAAAACCAAAACAGCCATATTTGGTGCAAACAAACACAGAGACAGGAACAATCACCCACGAAACACTCAAAGAATATGGCTGCCAAATATGGTTCCCAATCAGAGACAACAATAAACACCTGCCTCTGATTGAGAACCACTCCAGGCAACCATAGACTTTCCTAGACTACTCTACTATACCACAATCCCATAACCTACAAAAACCCCAAGACAAAACACACCACATAAATAACCCATGTCACACCCTGGCCTGACCAAAATAATATAGAAAACACAAAATACTAAGACCAGGGCATGACAGGTTGAACAGGTTGAACATATCTGTCGTACCTTTCTCGAGATCAAATCATACAGGGTAGGTGGAAGGGGTTTCCTAAAGCAGGAATACAGTGATGATAAATCCACAACTCAACAGGGAAATCAACAAAGCGTGATAAGGTCATTCAAAGGTGAATGGATAGGTGGTGAGTATGGGCTCCCGAGTGGCGCAGCAGTCTAAGGCACTGCATTTCTGTGGTAGAGGCATCACTACAGACACCCTGCTTTGAATCCAGGCTGTATCACAACCGGCTGTGATTGGGAGTCCTATAGAGCGGGGCACAATTGCCCCAGTGTCGTCCGGGGTAGGCCGTCATTGTAAAAAATTATTTGTTCTTAACTGACTTGCCTAGTTAAATAAAGGTTAAATGGAGAAAGTCCTTAGCTTTCGGGAAGGTGACCCTCTCCCACAGGACTTGAACATCTTCTCCTCTTAAGCGTGCCCTCACAGACTCTGCCTTCATTCTGTCTTATCAGCTCTTTGATCCTCTCATCCAGCTGAGCGTATGACAAGTGTGTAGGACCTGAAAAGCTGAAAATGACTAATTACAAAAATAACTCAAAAAGATATATCAATCAGGAATGTGATCAAATCTAAAGAGGATGTAGAGATCTCCCTCTTATGTTACAATTGCTTTATTCAATTACGATAACTTACCTCATGCGTCGCTTGACCACAGAGTGCGACACATTGAGAACATCTACCATTTGTCGGATGCTTATATGACAATCTATGAGGAACGCAAGCTGCTCCTTGGTGATGTGACACCGCCTTCCCTCCAAAGGCATGTGATAGACTACTGAAATCAAAAATAGATCATTAATTACAACATACACTCCTAAAAACTTTTTGAGGTTAAAATACTATAAGAGTACCATTTAGAATGTATGACCAGAACAGCATTATAGGCCAACCCAATACATTTTTTCATAGATTGACTTTGCTAAATAGAGGTGCACACAAAATCCGAGACTTGACACAGGAGACTTAACACAGGACAAGTAAAATGATACAATCTCAGCCTTTGCCACACATGCTGTACAACAACAAAAAGGATACAAATGGAACAACTTTCCATTTTGGTACGGTTCTCGTTGTTGGATGTCCTTTGCCTCTTGTAGGAACTCCTCTGCAATATCACTTCATCCATCAAATGACAGCTTGCCCACCGAAGGCTACACAACATCTCTCAACTGAAAAATAGGCTGCAGACCCAATTGGTCGAGTGAGATTTTATTTAATGTAGCTAACAACCCCTAAAGTACTCTCTTGTCTAAACTGTGCCAACTTTCAGAGAGCTATGATGACAATCGTGCATTGACAGGCGATGCAGTTTTAACTTGCTACAAACTAGCTAAAAATATATGTTCTTCATACAGACATCGTTAGCTTGCAACTGTACAGCAGTATAGTAACTAGTTATCGTTTTATAGATTCCATAACACCATACCAAAACAGGCCTTGTGCGTAAATTGATTTTGTCCCCCATACCAAACGTGATCACGACACGCAGGTTGAAATATCAAAACAAACTCTGAACCAATTATATTAATTTGGGGACCTGTCGAAAAGCATTAAACATTTATGGAAATGTTTCTAGCTATCTTGCAGTTGCTAGCTAATTTGTCCTATTTAGCTAGCTTGCTGTCCTGGGATATAAAGTTGAGTTTATATTGTATATATATAGTTGTTATTTTACCTGAAATGCACAAGGTCCTCTAACCTGAGAATGAATCCAAACAGAAAACCGATTATTTTCTAGTCATCTCTCCTCCTTCCAGGCTTTTTATTCTTTGGACTTTATATGGCGATTGGCATCTAACTTTCATAGTTACCACGACGACCGACCGATCTTTCAATCACCCACGTGGGTATAACCAATGAGGAGATGGCACGTGGGTATCTGCTTCTATAAACCAATGAGGAGATGGGAGAGGCAGGACTCTCACCGCACCACGTTCAGCGTCACAAATAGAACTGACTTCTATTTTAGCGCTTAATTTTTTGGCGAGCACGAGCACTGTGGGTGCAATAATTGAATAACTTGTTTTACTTTATTTTGAAACGCGAGCGGTGTGGTCAGCATGTAACTAGATTATGTGCCGGGCTTGCCCGAAGCTCTTTCTTTGCCATCTCCTTCTCACCCCTCTCCTGCCACTGGCACATGCATTCCTCCCCGGTGAAGGAGTCTTTTGTGTGTATACATATATATGGGGGATTGGAAGTGATGCAGACAATTACATTGATGGAAACTGTTTTTTATATTTCTGTGTTTGGCCTGATATGGTTCTCAATCAGAGGCAGCTGTTTATCGTTGTCCCTGATTGAGAACCATATTTACGTAGCCTGGGTTTCACTGTTGCTTTGTGGGTGTTTGTTTCCGTGTTAGTGTTTGTGCCACACGGGACTGTTTCGGTTAGTTTATATTCACTTTATTGTTTTTGTATTTCATAGTGTTCTTTTCTATTAAAACATGGACACTTACCACGCTGCGTATTGGTCCGATCCTTGCTACACCTCTTCAGACAAAGAGGAGGAAATCTGCTGTTACAGATATTAACAATATTCATATCACAATATTTTCCACTATCCGGACGATAACGATATATCACAGTATACTGTAAACATTTTTTCATTAATAAATGACAAAATATTGCTTTTAACCTCATAGAAACAGAAAGAGGGCATTGCAATTATATACACATTCTGTGGTAAAACTGCATACATAAACAAAAGCATTTGAGTTAAATAAATATGCAGTAATATTAAATACAAAAATATTTAAACTACTTGGGATGAAAAACACTTTGTTTTTACTTTTCGTGACAAATATAAGAAGTGGCATAGTTTTTCAGCATAACACTGGTCATTATGATTTCAAGGTGTAAACCCTTTCAAACAAACTTCTTCACCATGTAACAATTCACTGCCTCCCTCTTCACAAATTATGTGCCAGAAACAGTTTCTGGCTTCAAAGTTGCCCTGTGACTAAATGCTCTTGGGGTGAATTTGTGGCAGGGATGAATAAGTATTTATTATTATTATTATTATTTAGTATTTATTTACCAGACAAGATGCATAAGTATTTATTATTATTATTATTTAATATTATTATTATTTATTTACCAGACAAGCATAAGTATTTATTTGCCAGACAAGATGCATAAGTATTTATTTGCCAGACAAGATGCATAAGTATTTATTTGCCAGACAACTCACTTGTGAGAAGTTGGACTCGCCACCACTCCAAAGGATCAGCCTCACTCTGCTGCCTTCAGAGTGTAGCTGTCCAGCTCTTTCTCCATGACCTGTCTCTGGGTTCTCAAGGCAGGTGCACTACTGCTTTTCTTAAAGAAGCTCCCAAGGCTCTTTTTGGACTTGTTTGCTGATTTGTGGAGCAGTGGCAGCTTCTTTCTCTCTCTCTCTCACTCTAGTTCTCTTCAAGAGAGAAGTCTCCCACGGCTGTGTTCCCTACCAGGAGGGCTTCTGTCTCGAAGGCAGCTCACCTTCACCTCCACCAGCTTCTCAGTGGTCATGTAGGTGGTCTTGAACCCTGGGTCCTGAAAAGGTAGCCATGATGAGCAGCTCATCTGTTTCAGGGTTGGTGTATTTGTCATTCAGGTAATTGAGGACCTCATCTTAATGTCTCATTTCAGTTTGGCTTTGCCCTCGTTTGACTTCAGAACCTCCTCTTGACGACATGGAGGACGGGTTTGTGATAGGAGAGACATACGTGAGTGTGTCCTAACATCCTAGCATCTGTGAAATTCTGGGAGGGGCTTACGATGGCTGTGATAGATTCAAACACCTCAATGTCTTCCGGCGCCGACAGAGATGGGCCGCCGTCGCGTTCCTAGGAAACTATGCAGTTTTTTTTTACTTGTTATTTCTTACATTAGTACCCCAGGTCATCTTAGGTTTCATTACATACAGTCGAGAAGAACTACTGAATATAAGATCAGCGTCAACTCACCATCAGTACGACCAAGAATATGTTTTTCGTGACGCGGATCCTGTGTTCTGACTTTCAAACAGGACAGCGGAATGGATCCCATGCTGCGACCCCAAAAACGACCAAAAAAGAGGGAAACGAGGCGGTCTCCTGGTCAGACTCCGGAGACGGGGCACACCGTGCACCACTCCCTAGCATTCTTCTTGCCAATGTCCAGTCTCTGACAACAAGGTTGATGAAATCCGAGCAAGGGTAGCATTCCAGAGGGACATCAGAGACTGTAACGTTTCTTGCTTCATGGAAACATGGCTAACTGGAGAGACGCTTATCCGATGCGGTGCAGCCAACGGGGTTTCTCCACGCATCGCGCCGACAGAAACAGACATCTTTCTGGTAAGAAGAGGGGCGGGGCGTATGCCTTATGGCTAATGAGACATGGTGTGATGTAAGAAACATACAGGAACTCAAATCCTTCTGTTCACCTGATTTAGAATTCCTCACAATCAAATGTAGACCGCATTATCTACCAAGAGAATTCTCTTCGATTATAATCACAGCCGTATATATATCCCCCCAAGCAGACACATCGGATAGCTCTGAACAAACTTTATTTAACTCTTTGCAAACTGGAAACCATTTATCCGGAGGCTGCATTCATTGTTGCTGGGGATTTTAACAAGGCTAATCTGAAAACAAGACTCCCTAAATTTTATCAGCATATCGATTGCGCAACCAGGGGTGGAAAAACCTTGGATCATTGTTACTCTAACTTCCGCGACGCATATAAGGCCCTGCCCCCCCCCTTTGGAAAAGCTGACCACGACTCCATTTTGTTGATCCCTGCCTACAGACAGAAACTAAAACAAGAGGCTCCCACGCTGAGGTCTGTCCAACGCTGGTCCGACCAAGCTGACTCCACACTCCAAGACTGCTTCCATCACGTGGACTGGGATATGTTTTGTATTGCGTCAGTTAACAATATTGACGAATACGCTGATTCGGTGTGCGAGTTCATTAGAACATGCGTTGAAGAGGTCGTTCCCATAGCAACGATTAAAACATTCCCTAACCAGAAACCGTGATTGATGGCAGCATTCGCGTGAAACTGAAAGCGCGAACCACTGCTTTTAATCAGGGCAAGGTGTCTGGTAACATGACCGACTACAAACAGTGCAGCTATTCCTCCGCAAGGCTATCAAACAAGCTAAGCGTCAGTACAGAGACAAAGTAGAATCTCAATTCAACGGCTCAGACACAAGAGGCATGTGGCAGGGTCTACAGTCAATCACGCACTACAGGAGGAAATCCAGCCCCATCACGGACCAGGATGTCTTGCTCCCAGGCAGACTAAATAACTTTTTGCCCGCTCGAGGACAATACAGTGCCACTGACACGGCCTGCAACGGAAACGCGCGGGGCTCTCCTTCACTGCAGCCGAGGTGAGTAAGACATTTAAACGTGTTAACCTCGCAAGGCTGCAGGCCCAGACGGCATCCCCAGCCGCGCCCTCAGAGCATGCGCAGACCAGCTGGCCGGTGTGTTTACGGACATATTCAATCAATCCCTATACCAGTCTGCTGTTCCCACATGCTTCAAGAGGGCCACCATTGTTCCTGTTCCCAAGAAAGCTAAGGTAACTGAGCTAAACGACTACCGCCCCGTAGCACTCACTTCCGTCATCATGAAGTGCTTTGAGAGACTAGTCAAGGACCATATCACCTCCACCCTACCTGACACCCTAGACCCACTCCAATTTGCTTACCGCCCAAATAGGTCCACAGACGATGCAATCTCAACCACACTGCACACTGCCCTAACCCATCTGGACAAGAGGAATACCTATGTGAGAATGCTGTTCATCGACTACAGCTCGGCATTCAACACCATAGTACCCTCCAAGCTCGTCATCAAGCTCGAGACCCTGGGTCTCGACCCCGCCCTGTGCAACTGGGTACTGGACTTCCTGACGGGCCGCCCCCAGGTGGTGAGGGTAGGCAACAACATCTCCTCCCCGCTGATCCTCAACACTGGGGCCCCACAAGGGTGCGTTCTGAGCCCTCTCCTGTACTCCCTGTTCACCCACGAA
>NC_068426.1:8207012-8347012 GCF_023373465.1 Oncorhynchus keta
GGAGAGGGCTCAGAACGCACCCTTGTGGGGCCCCAGTGTTGAGGATCAGCGGGGAGGAGATGTTGTTACCTACCCTCACCACCTGGGGGCGGCCCGTCAGGAAGTCCAGTACCCAGTTGCACAGGGCGGGGTCGAGACCCAGGGTCTTGAGCTTGATGACGAGTTTGGAGGGTACTATGGTGTTGAATGCTGAGCTGTAGTCGATGAACAGCATTCTCACATAGGTATTCCTCTTGTCCAGATGTGGTTGTGATTGCGTCGTCTGTGGACCTATTTGGGCGGTAAGCAAATTGTAGTGGTTCTAGGGTGTCAGGTAGGGTGGAGGTGATATGGTCCTTGACTAGTCTCTCAAAGCACTTCATGATGATGGAAGTGAGTGCTACGGGAGGGTAGTCGTTTAGCTCAGTTACCGTAGCTTTCTTGGGAACAGGAACAATGGTGGCCCTCTTGAAGCATGTGGGAACAGCAGACTGGTATAGGGATTGATTGAATATGTCCGTAAACACACCGGCCAGCTGGTCTGCGCATGCTCTGAGGGCGCGGCTGGGGATGCCGTCTGGGCCTGCGGCCTTGCGAGGGTTAACACGTTTAAATGTCTTACTCACCTCGGCTGCAGTGAAGGAGAGACCGCACGTTTCCGTTGCAGGCAGTGGCACTGTATTGTCCTCGAAGCGGGCAAAAAGTTATTTAGTCTGCCTGGGAGCAAGACATCCTGGTCCGTGATGGGGCTGGATTTCTTCCTGTAGTGCGTGATTGACTGTAGACCCTGCCACATGCCTCTTGTGTCTGAGCCGTTGAATTGAGATTCTACTTTGTCTCTGTACTGACGCTTAGCTTGTTTGATAGCCTTGCGGAGGGAATAGCTGCACTGTTTGTAGTCGGTCATGTTACAAGACACCTTGCCCTGATTAAAAGCAGTGGTTCGCGCTTTCAGTTTCACGCGAATGCTGACATCAATCCATGGTTTCTGGTTAGGGAATGTTTTAATCGTTGCTATGGGAACGACCTCTTCAACGCACGTTCTAATGAACTCGCACACCGAATCAGCGTATTCGTCAATATTGTTAACTGACGCAATACGAAACATATCCCAGTCCACGTGATGGAAGCAGTCTTGGAGTGTGGAGTCAGCTTGGTCGGACCAGCGTTGGACAGTCCTCAGCGTGGGAGCCTCTTGTTTTAGTTTCTGTCTGTAGGCAGGGATCAACAAAATGGAGTCGTGGTCAGCTTTTCCAAAAGGGGGCGGGGCAGGGCCTTATATGCGTCGCGGAAGTTAGAGTAACAATGATCCAAGGTTTTCCACCCCTGGTTGCGCAATCGATATGCTGATAAAATTTAGGGAGTCTTGCTTTCAGATTAGCCTTGTTAAAATCCCCAGCAACAATGAATGCAGCCTCCGGATAAATGGTTTCCAGTTTGCAAAGAGTTAAATAAAGTTTGTTCAGAGCTATCGATGTGTCTGCTTGGGGGGGATATATATACGGCTGTGATTATAATCGAAGAGAATTCTCTTGGTAGGTAATGCGGTCTACATTTGATTGTGAGGAATTCTAAATCAGGTGAACAGAAGGATTTGAGTTCCTGTATGTTTCTTACATCACACCATGTCTCATTAGCCATAAGGCATACGCCCCGCCCCTCTTCTTACCAGAAAGATGTCTGTTTCTGTCGGCGCGATGCGTGGAGAAACCCGTTGGCTGCACCGCATCGGATAGCGTCTCTCCAGTTAGCCATGTTTCCATGAAGCAAAGAACGTTACAGTCTCTGATGTCCCTCTGGAATGCTACCCTTGCTCGGATTTCATCAACCTTGTTGTCAAGAGACTGGACATTGGCAAGAAGAATGCTAGGGAGTGGTTCACGGTGTGCCCGTCTCCGGAGTCTGACCAGAAGACCGCCTCGTTTCCCTCTTTTTTGGAGTCGTTTTTGGGGTCGCAGCATGGGATCCATTCCGCTGTCCTGTTTGAAAGGCAGAACACAGGATCCGCGTCGCGAAAAACATATTCTTGGTCATACTGATGGTGAGTTGACGCTGATCTTATATTCAGTAGTTCTTCTCGACTGTATGTAATGAAACCTAAGATGACCTGGGGTACTAATGTAAGAAATAACACGTAAAAAAAAAAAAAAATGCATAGTTTCCTAGGAACGCGAAGCGAGGCGGCCATCTCTGTCGGCGCCGGAAGACATTGAGGTGTTTGAATCTATCACAGCCATACTTAAGCCCCTCCAGAATTTCACAGATGCTAGGATGTTAGGACACACTCGTCCTCCATGTCGTCAAGAGGGAGGTTCTGAAGTCAAACGAGGGCAAAGCCAAACTGAAATGAGACATTAAGATGAGGGTCCTCAATTACCTGAATGACAAATACACCAACCCTGAAACAGATGAGCTGCTCATCATGGCTACCTTTTCAGGACCCAGGGTTCAAGACCACCTACATGACCACTGAGAAGCTGGTGGAGGTGAAGGTGAGAGCTGCCTTCGAGACAGAAGCCCTCCTGGTAGGGAACACAGCCGTGGGAGACTTCTCTCTTGAAGAGAACTAGAGTGAGAGAGAGAGAAAGAAGCTGCCACTGCTCCACAAATCAGCAAACAAGTCCAAAAAGAGCCTTGGGAGCTTCTTTAAGAAAAGCAGTAGTGCACCTGCCTTGAGAACCCAGAGACAGGTCATGGAGAAAGAGCTGGACAGCTACACTCTGAAGGCAGCAGAGTGAGGCTGATCCTTTGGAGTGGTGGCGAGTTCACACGTCCAACTTCTCACAAGTGAGTTGTCTGGCAAATAAATACTTATGCAT
This sequence comes from Oncorhynchus keta, assembly GCF_023373465.1. Classification (NCBI taxonomy): domain Eukaryota; kingdom Metazoa; phylum Chordata; class Actinopteri; order Salmoniformes; family Salmonidae; genus Oncorhynchus; species Oncorhynchus keta. The sequence goes on from NC_068426.1 coordinate 8,209,811, forward strand.
CTTGTCTGGCAAATAAATACTTATGCATCTTGTCTGGCAAATAAATACTTATGCATCTTGTCTGGCAAATAAATACTTATGCTTGTCTGGTAAATAAATAATAATAATAATATTAAATAATAATAATAAATACTTATGCATCTTGTCTGGTAAATAAATACTAAATAATAATAATAATAATAATAAATACTTATTCATCCCTGCCACAAATTCACCCCAAGAGCATTTAGTCACAGGGCAACTTTGAAGCCAGAAACTGTCAATAGGTGTTTCTGGCACATAACTTGTGAAGAGGGAGGCAGTGAATTGTTACATGGTGAAGAAGAAGTTAGTTTGAAAGGGCTTACACCTTGAAATCATAATGACCAGTGTTATGCTGAAAAACTATGCCACTTCTTATATTTGTCACGAAAAGTAAAAACAAAAGTGTTTTTTCATCCCAAGTAGTTTAAATATTTTTGTATTTAATATTACTGCATATTTATTTAACTCAAATGCTTTTGTTTATGTATGCAGTTTTACCACAGAATGTGTATATAATTGCAATGCCCTCTTTCTGTTTCTATGAGGTTAAAAGCAATATTTTGTCATTTATTAATGAAAAAATGTTTACAGTATACTGTGATATATCGTTATCGTCCGGACAGTGGAAAATATTGTGATATGAATATTGTTAATATCTGTAACAGCAGATTTCCTCCTCTTTTGTCTGAAGAGGTGTAGCAAGGATCGGACCAATACGCAGCGTGGTAAGTGTCCATGTTTTAATAGAAAAGACTGAACACTATGAAATACAAAAACAATAAAGTGAATATAAACTAACCGAAACAGTCCCGTGTGGCACAAACACTAACACGGAAACAAACACCCACAAAGCAACAGTGAAACCCAGGCTACGTAAATATGGTTCTCAATCAGGGACAACGATAAACAGCTGCCTCTGATTGAGAACCATATCAGGCCAAACACAGAAATATAAAAACAGCTTCCATCAATGTAATTGTCTGCATCACTTCCAATCCCCATATATATGTATACACACAAAAGACTCCTTGTGTTTGCCACATGCTTCACGGGGAGGAATGCATGTGCCAGTGGCAGCAGAGGGGTGAGAAGGAGATGGCAAAGAAAGAGCTTCGGGCAGCCCGGCACATAATCTAGTTACATGCTGACCACACCGCTCGCGTTTCAAAATAAAGTAAAACAAGTTATTCAATTATTGCACCCACAGTGCTCGTGCTCGCCAAAAAATTAAGCGCTAAAATAGAAGTCAGTTCTATTTGTGACGCTGAACGTGGTGCGGTGAGAGTCCTGCCTCTCCCATCTCCTCATTGGTTTATAGAAGCAGATACCCACGTGCCATCTCCTCATTGGTTATACCCACGTGGGTGATTGAAAGATCGGTCGGTCGTCGTGGTAACTATGAAAGTTAGATGCCAATCGCCATATAAAGTCCAAAGAATAAAAAGCCTGGAAGGAGGAGAGATGACTAGAAAATAATCGGTTTTCTGTTTGGATTCATTCTCAGGTTAGAGGACCTTGTGCATTTCAGGTAAAATAACAACTATATATATACAATATAAACTCAACTTTATATCCCAGGACAGCAAGCTAGCTAAATAGGACAAATTAGCTAGCAACTGCAAGATAGCTAGAAACATTTCCATAAATGTTTAATGCTTTTCGACAGGTCCCCAAATTAAATAATATAATAATAATATATGCCATTTAGCAGACGCTTTTATCCAATTACAGTCATGTGTGCATACATTCTACGTATGGGTGGTCCCGGGGATCGAACCCACTACCCTGGCATTACAAGCGCCATGCTCTACCAACTGAGCTACAGAAGGACCAATAATATACGTACGTTTGTATGCACACATGACTGTAAGTCGCTTTGGATAAAAGCGTCTGCTAAATGGCATATAATATTATTATTATTAATATAATTGGTTCAGAGTTTGTTTTGATATTTCAACCTGCGTGTCGTGATCACGTTTGGTATGGGGGACAAAATCAATTTACGCACAAGGCCTGTTTTGGTATGGTGTTATGGAATCTATAAAACGATAACTAGTTACTATACTGCTGTACAGTTGCTAGCTAACGATGTCTGTATGAAGAACATATATTTTTAGCTAGTTTGTAGCAAGTTAAAACTGCATCGCCTGTCAATGCACGATTGTCATCATAGCTCTCTGAAAGTTGGCACAGTTTAGACAAGAGAGTACTTTAGGGGTTGTTAGCTACATTAAATAAAATCTCACTCGACCAATTGGGTCTGCAGCCTATTTTTCAGTTGAGAGATGTTGTGTAGCCTTCGGTGGGCAAGCTGTCATTTGATGGATGAAGTGATATTGCAGAGGAGTTCCTACAAGAGGCAAAGGACATCCAACAACGAGAACCGTACCAAAATGGAAAGTTGTTCCATTTGTATCCTTTTTGTTGTTGTACAGCATGTGTGGCAAAGGCTGAGATTGTATCATTTTACTTGTCCTGTGTTAAGTCTCCTGTGTCAAGTCTCGGATTTTGTGTGCACCTCTATTTAGCAAAGTCAATCTACGAACAAATGTATTGGGTTGGCCTATAATGCTGTTCTGGTCATACATTCTAAATGGCACTCTTATAGTATTTTAACCTCAAAAAGTTTTTTAGGAGTGTATGTTGTAATTAATGATCTATTTTTGATTTCAGTAGTCTATCACATGCCTTTGGAGGGAAGGCGGTGTCACATCACCAAGGAGCAGCTTGCGTTCCTCATAGATTGTCATATAAGCATCCGACAAATGGTAGATGTTCTCAATGTGTCGCACTCTGTGGTCAAGCGACGCATGAGGTAAGTTATCGTAATTGAATAAAGCAATTGTAACATAAGAGGGAGATCTCTACATCCTCTTTAGATTTGATCACATTCCTGATTGATATATCTTTTTGAGTTATTTTTGTAATTAGTCATTTTCAGCTTTTCAGGTCCTACACACTTGTCATACGCTCAGCTGGATGAGAGGATCAAAGAGCTGATAAGACAGACTGAAGGCAGAGTCTGTGAGGGCACGCTTAAGAGGAGAAGGTGTTCAAGTCCTGTGGGAGAGGGTCAGACAGTCTGATCCGTGTCAACCCCCAGGGAGCTGCGAGGAGAGCCATACAGAAGTGGCTACACTGGAGGCAGTACAGAGTTGCAGGCCCAAATGCTTTGTTGCACATCGATGGCAACCATAAACTGATCCGGTAAGTGCATACGCTTAGGCCTCCTGAATACTAAACTTTGTAAAAAACATGATTTATCTCCTTATATGGTAATGAAAGTATTGTGGTCATTACCCTGGGTATACAGTCCCTTCAGAAAATATTTACACCTGACTTTTTCAACATTTTGTTTTGGTACAACCTGACTTTAACTGTTGAGGTATCTAGACAACTTGTGTTGTAGCTGAACTGGAGCGGACCTTCCCGAAAGCTAAGGACTTTCTCCATTTAACCTTTATTTAACTAGGCAAGTCAGTTAAGAACAAATAATTTTTTACAATGACGGCCTACCCCGGACGACACTGGGGCAATTGTGCCCCGCTCTATAGGACTCCCAATCACAGCCGGTTGTGATACAGCCTGGATTCAAAGCAGGGTGTCTGTAGTGATGCCTCTACCACAGAAATGCAGTGCCTTAGACTGCTGCGCCACTCGGGAGCCCATACTCACCACCTATCCATTCACCTTTGAATGACCTTATCACGCTTTGTTGATTTCCCTGTTGAGTTGTGGATTTATCATCACTGTATTCCTGCTTTAGGAAACCCCTTCCACCTACCCTGTATGATTTGATCTCGAGAAAGGTACGACAGATATGTTCAACCTGTTCAACCTGTCATGCCCTGGTCTTAGTATTTTGTGTTTTCTATATTATTTTGGTCAGGCCAGGGTGTGACATGGGTTATTTATGTGGTGTGTTTTGTCTTGGGGTTTTTGTAGGTTATGGGATTGTGGTATAGTAGAGTAGTCTAGGAAAGTCTATGGTTGCCTGGAGTGGTTCTCAATCAGAGGCAGGTGTTTATTGTTGTCTCTGATTGGGAACCATATTTAGGCAGCCATATTCTTTGAGTGTTTCGTGGGTGATTGTTCCTGTCTCTGTGTTTGTTTGCACCAGATAGGCCTGTTTTGGTTTTTCACGTTATGTTTATTGTTTTGTATTGTTCTTTATTAGAGATGTATCGAGATAACCACGCTGCATTTTGGTCCTCCTCTCTTTCACCGGAAGAAAACCTTAACACAACCCTTACCAAAGAGTGTCAAGGTTTATGGTCCCCCCCAGTGGGTTCAACTCTACACGGATGGGGACCAGTTCTTCATCTTCACCAACATATTTTACAGTGTTGTAACCAAATAATCTCTTATAATGTTTTGAGAAAGTAGATGAAAGTTTAATACTCAAACATAAATGAGTATGAATAATTACATCAAATAAAAGTTTAATTTCAGTGATGTGCATTGACATAAACAATGAAAATACTGTTGGAGTTTGTGTTGCAGAGATGCACTTGGAAAGTAAAGGAAGAAATACACAAGAAGAGTTTAATAAATATATATATTATATTTTAGACATGTAATTCTTTTTTACAAATAAATTATTGCATATGTAAACAAACAATTCAATCTCGACCTCCATCCTTATATTGTCACAGAAATCACAAAACCCAGCTCCACTGTCACAGCACACTCCTGCAGTGGAACCAGTGCTGACAGAAGTCACAGCACAACCATGGCACCTCAGACTCACACTCCTGCGGGGAGCTTGCAGGTGGATCACGCTTCCTGCGGGGAACCTGCAGGTATGGAACACCGTTTGGGTGTCAAAAGGATACACGTCAAATAACAATATGCAATCTATATGCAAATGTTGGCCAATCACAAATAAGGTGCATGTGAAGTCAGCTCATCGTCAATCATCATCATCATCATCAACAACAAATTACTAAGTCAAGTCTAAAAATGAAAATATAAGAGAGCACTTTTTAAGTTTTGCCAGCCAAGTACAACCACCTCAAGAGGATTGGGTGGTTCAAAGGTAGGATTAATTCTGTTAGGTAATACCTGGCAAAAGTCAACATTGACCGGCACAGCTATCTAACGTTAATGTACCGCTCCCCCTCTAGCTAGCTATGCTATTGTTTGTTATTTAACAGTATGACTGTTCGAGTAAACTAGGCCTTTCTATTGCTGTTATGTTGTGTTATGATTTTGTAGACTTTTCCTATCAAATATAGCTTGAACATAAAGCGCCAATGGACTGGACTGAACTAACTAGCTAGCTAGGTATGGCTAGCTAACTATAGCAGCTACCATGTGGTGCGCGAGTATGGGCGACGGCGATTATGCTGAGTGTCATTCGTGTAACTTTTTATAACGTTTGCACCTGTCAGATTTCAATCATTCAGGAGAATGAATAATGCTGGGGTCCAAAGGCGGCAAACAGGGAGAAGCCGGCTGATAAACGAGGGTTTGCCAGATCGCTGACCCTACCATCCAGATCCCTGACCCTACCATCCAGATCGCTGACCCTACCATCCAGATCGCTGACCCTACCATCCAGATCGCTGACCCTACCATCCAGATGCTGACCCTACCATCCAGATCGCTGACCCTACCATCCAGATCACTGACCCTACCATCCAGATGCTGACCCTACCATCCAGATCACTGACCCTACCATCCAGATGCTGACCCTACCATCCAGATGCTGACCCTACCATCCAGATGCTGACCCTACCATCCAGATCGCTGACCCTACCATCCAGATGCTGACCCTACCATCCAGATGCTGACCCTACCATCCAGATCGCTGACCCTACCATACAGATCACTGACCCTACCATCCAGATGCTGACCCTACCATCCAGATGCTGACCCTACCATCCAGATCGCTGACCCTACCATCCAGATGCTGACCCTACCATACAGATCGCTGACCCTACCATCCAGATGCTGAACAGGATAGGCACATTTTCCCTATATCCATTCAGTACATGAGGACGCACAGTACAGTGCATGCTTTGTAAGTAAGCTAGGTGTGAATCTATCTTGTGATTAAACTTTCATCTACTTTCTCAAAACATATTATGAGACGAAATGTGGTTATAACACTGTAAAAAATGGATCGGGCTACGCAATGAAAAGTTGAAGGGCAAGTAAATACATTTAAAAAGTAAACACTTCAAAGACTTAAACGGCTATATAATTAAACAATAGTAAGATGGCCAATAAATGGGGACATATTAATTATAAAGCTAAAAATAGTAGTATTTCCACTGAAATGTCAAACATGCTAATTGCTAACCCATTAGCTAACATTTTTCAGGCACCAATAATAACCAAACGTTGATGTCTTGATCACAAGATCACACTGTTGAGGGTGATAGATTTCTTAAATGCTGTTGAATATGCCAATAATACGGGATTCTCGGAAATTCATGTACCTTTCAGGCTCCCTTTGGGGAGTTTCAACGCTGAGGGTTTCTATGGTTTTGAGAGTGGACAACAGAAGTCATAACAACAGCGCACACACAGGTAGAGAAGCACAAGGGGTGTGTGGCGGGAGAGGGGGCAAGACAACGCTATGTTGGGTGGTGCTGTGGTGTGACAGTACTCTTCTTGCGCTGTGTACAATCATCGACACGGACTCCAACTTGTAGCACCAGTCATGGAGATTTATTCTCGTGAAAACAGCACAAAATTGCACGTCATGCAACAGCTCACCTTCCAACTCTGCACTCATGCACGCTGGTTTAATGCTTGTTCACTGGGGCAGTGTAGTTACCAAAATAATACAACAATTAGTATACACAATATAATATTTAACACTGTACCTGATAGAAACAGCACAAAATTGCATGGTTAACCATCCAACTCGGCACTCACGCACTGTACAAAATATACAGAGACAGTAAGTTGCTAGCTAGCATTAGCTGGAATTCTCCAACAAAATGCACAACAAATATGCACAAAAAAATGCTGCATCCTATGTGTGATGTTCTCATAATATTTATAAACTGTACATTCAAATCATCTCTTGGGAGTTGTGAGATTCTGTGTTATGCACTATAGCCTGTTACCATATACAGTGGGGCAAAACAATATTTAGTCAGCCACCAATTATGCAAGTTCTCCCACTTAAAAAGATGAGAGAGGCCTGTAATGTTCATCATAGGTACACTTCAACTATGACAGACAAAATAAGAAAAAAAAATCCAGAAAATCACATTGTAGGATTTTTTATGAATTTATTTGAAAATGGTGGAAAATAAGTATTTGGTCAATAACAAAAGTGTATCTCAATACTTTGTTATATACCCTTTGTTGGCAATGACAGAGGTAAAACGTTTTCTGTAAGTCTTCACATGGTTCTCATACACTGTTGCTGGTGCAGATCTCCTCTAGAGCAGTGATGTTTTGGGGCTGTTGCTGGGAAACACAGACTTTCAACTCCCTCCAAAGATTTTCTATGGGGTTGAGATCTGGAGACTGGCTAGGCCACTCCAGGACCTTGAAATGCTTCTTACGAAGCCACTCCTTTGTTGCCTGGGCAGTGTGTTTGGGATCATTGTCATGCTGAAAGACCCAGTCACGTTTCAACTTCAATGCCCTTGCTGATGGTAGGCTTGTTACTTAGGTCCCAGCTCTCTGCAGGTCATTCACTAGGTCCTCCCGTGTTGTTCTGGGATTTTTGCTCACCGTTCTTGTGATCATTTTCACCCCACGGGGTGAGATCTTGCATGGAGCCCCAGATCGAGGGAGATTATCAGTGGGCTTGTATGTCTTCCATTTCCTAATAATTGCTCCCACAGTTGATTTCTTCAAACCAAGCTGCTTACCTATTGAAGATTCAGTCTTCCCAGCCTGGTGCAGGTCTACAATTTTGTCTCTGGTGTCCGTTGACAGCTCTTTGGTCTTGGCCATAGAGGAGTTGGGAGTGTGACTGTTTGAGGTTGTGGACACTGGTTTCTGACCATGGTAACTATCCCACCAATCACCGCGGGTCTTGTAGAAGACGTCATGTGAAGGCTTCGGAGGCATGTCTTGACTTGCCACAGCCAGGAGGACCCACGAGCACTGTGACGTCAGTTTTGAAGTGACGAGGAGGTGAGAGTTCCATCGCCGTTGCCCAGGCAACCAGTCCGCGGGTGATATTTGATGAAGACAGACGCATGCGCAGCAACCACAGCTTTCAAATTTTTCCGGAAGTATATTTCATCATTTGAACAGTGTCTTCAACATAATTTATTTTACCCTCTTTACAAGGCTCACCAATGCAGAGGTAAAACAAGGAACAGGGAAACAGAAATATTACATTTAACAAAAAGATAGCTTATGAAGAAGATGTGCAGTTGCTTCGATAAAGATGGAACTAAAGTTTTATTATAGGCTAAGAGCAGTGAATATATTTACAAAAAAAGCAAACGTTTGAGCCCAAAAATGCAATAGATAGACCAAAAGGATGACATGTATGTCCAAATAAAGAGCAATATATCATATTATGCAAAATGCCTGTAAACAGGCCTAGACAACTCAAACAACTGAGAATTCCTTTGACAATTTATATTTTCCAAGCAATCCTATGGCCAAGAATGAGATGACACATACAAATTAGGAGAAAACATAAATGGTAACTTCAAACAGACACATCAATAATAGTTTTAGACAAAGTAGAATAGACAGAATTGAACACGATAAACACACAACAATTGTTACATTGACTCAGGGCTCAAAATTATAGGTCATCCTGCCATCCCAGGACTGAAAAAAAAATGAAATTGGCTGTTCAAAATAGACTCCCCAATTTAAAGGCAATGCTACCAAATACTAATTGAATGTATATAAACTTCTGTGTAATGGAATACCTCTTCTTCAGAGGAGTAGCAAGGATCAGACCAATGTGCAGCGTGGTAATTGTCCATAATGATATAGTTAATAAATCAACAGAACACTGAATAAAACAACAAAAGTACAAACAACCGAAACAGTCCCGTCTGGTGAAAACACTAACACAGGATACAACCACCCACAAAACACAATAGAAAACAGGCTACCTAAATATGGCTCCCAATCAGAGACAACGACTGACACCTGCCTCTGATTGAGAACCATACTAGGCCAAACACATGGAAATATAACAGAACAAAACATAGAAAAACAACATAGAATGCCCATCCCAACTCACGCCCTGACCAACTAAAATAAAGACATACATTCTGACTCACTGAAAGAAATAAAAGTGAAATAAATGATTCTCTCTACTATTATTCTGACATTTCACATTCTTAAAATAAAGTGGTGATCCTAACTGACCTAAAACAGGGCATTTTTACAAGGATGATTAAATGTCAGGAATTGTGAAAAACTGAGTTTAAATGTATTTGGCTCAGGTGGCAGAGTCAAAGTAGACTTTAATAATATGCCATTTAGCAGACACCTTTATCCAAGGAGAACTGGGTACATGGTAGTGGAAACAGATCATAGAAACAGGATTACAATGTTGATATTATGGATGGTCAGTCCTTGCGAATTTGAGAGTGGTTACATTTATCCAGGACCATCCCTCAGCTTTTTACTGAAAGAGGAGCAGGGAGACACCTTGTTATTGTTTCTACTGCTGATTGTCACTTTAATAAGTTAAGATGCAGATTAAATACACACCAAAATATGTTACAGATACTATAAGCATTTCCATCATTCAGAAAGTTAGTGAATACACAGCATCCAGCACAATCAATCAATCATATTTTACAAAAGCCCTTTTTACATCAAAATAATAACCACAGTGGTTATAGAGGATGCAACAGTTCAACACCTCAGGAGAAAATGTCAGTTGGCTTTTCACAGCTGAGCATTAATAGGTTGAGAGAGATTCGAAACACCAGAACCTGGACCGGGTAGCACATCCATTAAAACACCAAGACCGGGACAGGGTAGCACATCCATTAAAACACCAAGACCGGGACAGGGTAGCACATCTGTTAAAACACCAGGACCGAGACAGGGTAGCACATCTGTTAAAACACCAGGACCGGGACAGGGTAGCACATCTGTTAAAACACCAGGACCGGGACAGGGTAGCACATCTGTTAAAACACCAGGACGGGGACAGGGTAGCACATCTGTTAAAACACCAGGACCGGGACAGGGTAGCACATCTGTTAAAACACCAGGACCGGGACAGGGTAGCACATCTGTTAAAACACCAGGACCGGGACAGGGTAGCACATCTGTTAAAACACCAGGACCGGGACAGGGTAGCACATCTGTTAAAACACCAGGACCGGGACAGGGTAGCACATTAAAACACCAGGACCGGGACAGGATGTTAAAACACCAGGACCGGGACAGGGTAGCACATCTGTTAAAACACCAGGACCGGGACAGGGTAGCACATCTGTTAAAACACCAGGACCGGGACAGTAACATCCATTAAAACACCAGGGGGACAGGGTAACCATCCGTGAAAAATTGTTTGCTGTTTGGGGTTTTAGGCTGGGTTTTATTTTCTGTACAGCACTTTGATTCCCTTCATCTTATAAATAAATTTGATTTGATTTGATTTGACCGGGACAGGGTAGCACATCTGTTAAAACACCAGGGCCGGGACAGGGTAGCCTCTGTTAAAACACCAGGACCCAGGGTAGCACATCTGTTAAAACACCAGGACCCCCAAAGTGATCAATAGTATATCTTTGACTCGAACTGTGATGATTGTGATTCTGAGCTCTCAGGTTCATACAGCGAGTTCTGGTCTTCACTGATCTCACTCTCCGTCAGCTCCATCTGTGGCGTATAGGGGCAGGACTCGGTTGTATACTGATGGTCGTGAGCACAATCTAGCTGGGCCCTGAGCTCTTTAGTGATGGTCCAAGTGGACCTCTTCTCCACTACAGCACAGGAACACTCTGGCACCTAGGGGTCAGTTTGGCATGCTGTACTAACCCTTCTTTCCTGTTGGTAGAACACGATTAAGGCATCTATTAGGCTGTAGTTATATTCAATAATCACGGCATATACTTGAAATAAACAATAGCCTTAGAAATAACATGGATTTGCATGTGCCTCCTGCACATTTTCAGGGATGAAGATGACAAATCAGATTGTATTTGTCACATGCGCTGAATACAACAGGTGTAGAGTGAAATGCTTACTAACAAGCCCTTAACCAACAATGCAGTTTTAGGAAAATCCCGAAGAATAACAAATAATTAAAGAGCAGCAGTAAATAACAATAGCGGGGCTATGTACAGGGGGTACCAGTACAGAGTCAATGTGCTGGGGGCACCGATGTCGAGGTAATTGAGGTAATTATGTACATGTAGATTTGACGCAACCCTAACAGTACAGAGTCAATGTGCGGGGGGTACTGATGTCGAGGTAATTGAGGTAATTATGTACATGTAGGTAGAGTTATTAAAGTGGCTATGCATAGATAATAACAGCAGCAGCAGGGAGGGGGGGCAATAATAATAGTCTGGGTCGCCATTTGATTAGATGTTCAGGAGTCTTATGGCTTGGGGGTAGAAACTGTTTTGGAGCCTCTTGGACCTAGACGTGCCTTGCGGTAGCAGAGAGAACAGTCTATGACTGGGGTGGCTGGAGTCTTTGACAATTTTTAGGGCCTGCCTCTGACACTGCCTGGTATAGAGGTCCTGGATGGCAGGAAGCTTGGCACCGGTGATGTACTGGGCCATACGCACTACCCTCTATAGTGCCTTGCAGTCGGAGGCCGAGCAGTTTCCATACCAGGCAGTGATGGAACCCGTCAGGATGCTCTCGATGGTGCAGCTGTAAAACCTTTTGAGGATCTGAGGACCCATGCCAAATCTTTTCAGTCTCCTGAGGGGGATTAGGTTTTGTTGTGCCCTCTTCACGACTGTCTTGGTGTGCTTGGACCATGTTAGTTTGTTGGTGATGTGGACGCCAAGGAACTTGAAGCTCTCAACCTGCTCCACTACAGCCCCGTTGATGAGAATGGGGGCGTGCTCGGTCCTCCTTTTCCTCTAGTCCACAATCATCTCCTTTGTCTTGATCACGTTGAGGGAGAGGTTGTTGTCCTGGCACCACACGGTCAGGTCTCTGACCTCCTCCCTATAGGCTCTCATCGTTGTCGGTGATCGTGTCTTAATGCATGGTAGGAATAATTTGACCACAAACTGTGTGTTAACCCTAAAACCCTCCCTAACCGGCTGAAGAAAGAGCGACAAAGGTGTGCAAGGCAACAGTGACTTTTAACACTTCTATCTGTCCGAGCCATAAATTGGGACAGGATTGCTGAGAGCACTTGTGGAGTGAGCATAGAGAGAGAACGGCTCAGATGAGAGACTTATATACGTGGGAGAATCGGATGTATCTATTTGGGTATCGAAATTGGGACACGATCAAGGGCCATTAAATGGGACATGCAAGAGTTACATGTACCGTTGGGAACTGTAAACGATATCTGAAAAAAACACGCTACAATGATAAGTGCCGGGAGAAGGAAAGGGGGGAGGTATACACACTGCTAATAATTTAGATTAAGTCTGCATTGAGATACTGATATTTCATTACCAGGTCACTTATGACAGGAAAACATGAATAAAGGGGGCTGTAAATGAGAATAGTTATTACTGGTACTAAAAGGATTTGTTTATAAATGTACATTTTAATAGGGATGATGTGTGCTAAGTTGAGAAGTGTGAATTTGAGTTATGGAATTAAAGTAAGCACTAAGGACTGTTATTCTGAATTTGAGTTGGATCATTTATAAAAATGTTTTAGTTATGATTTGGATATAGCAAGAGAGTTGCTTTTGAACGGTGAGGGTTGGGGGCACTTTTTACATTTATTATGCCCAGGGAAGCTCTGGAAACCTTATATCTAAGTATCCTTTGACAGGGAGGTTGTTACAACTTACTGGATGATAGCTTGGGGTAACATGAAGCGTTTTGTTGGTTTTGTTTTATTATGTCATTAGAAGTTTTATGTTAAATTGTATTGATAAATAGAGATGGCTGGATGATATAATTCATTGCATATAAGGTTTATAGTCTGTGTTTTGCCATAACACCCAATGATGGAAAAGGAGAGGGCATAAAGACAAACAATACATTGACATAGAACGTAACAGATGGACGGTTCTTTCCCCAGTTTTAGTCACGTCAAGGGAGGTGTAAAGTTATTAAATATGTCTTTTTTTCTCTCTTTCCTTTTGAAGTCAATATGTTTTTAGGTTTCGTGGAACATGAGAGTGATCATTGTTCCAGAGCAGGGACTGATGTATATTGACTAATTGATTTGAGAATGTTTTAGTATGTTTATAACTGTAGGAGTGCATTAGGAGTAGTGACTAGTGTGTTATGGAGTTAGATGGAATGATATATGTAGGTTGAATATTCTTCCAACTCATTCATCTCTTTGCCAATTTCTAACAGCCAGTGAACCCTTGACAGATTACAGGCAGTAGTTATTCTCACGGCAGTCGCTGCAGGGACCGTAATTGAAGGAGGCTATTGGCATGGGCCATGTTAGTAGTAGCAGGGGTTACTTTAGTAGCATTGTTGGGATATCAGTTTATGAGGACTCATGCCACATTGATTATTAACTGGTAACTGGGAGACTAATGGGAGTACAGGGGGGGGGTGGTCAGTTATTCAAATGTCACAAATGAGTGACCTTGCCAGAAGAGGAGAGTCTATGTTGTCAGGAAATGACCCATGTGTTGCAGTGTGTATATTCTCAGGTGAAAGCAGAGATAACCAAGTGGACGGGCTGAATTCTGGAGATTGAGTGGTACATTCAGACTCACCAGGAACGGGGTGTTGGGACAGCGTTGGTCTGGTCCACACACAGTACTCCTTTCAGCATCTGCAGCGGTAAACATCGTCATGTCTCTCCTCGGTGGGTGCATAGGTCTCACGTGAAGGGAGGTCCAGCACCCATTAGGGTGAGCTTGAAGACACCATGACATAGGAAGCAGAGCCAAAGAGAGAGAGACTAGATTCCACTGTAGACATGCAGATGGGTTAGATCTGGGAGCTACTTTAAACATCATCGTTGGGTTAGCTGTTTTATTGGTTAATGCATCATATGAAGAGGATAGATTTTGGGGTAATTGTACTCTAAACAACATATTGAAGGCATCGATTTGAAAAGCATATGAGTGCTGAGTTATCTCAAGAAGATGCAGAATTGATTAGGGATACGCACTTGCCTATCAGGTGATGTGCCTATCAGATGGCAATAGAGGAGATGGGGAACAAAGTGAAAATGAAATGGCTTGGGAACACCTCTCGGAACCTGGGGCCGGAAAGGGGAAGACTGGGCGAAAGCACGAGGAGGCTTTTAAGGGCCTTTATTTTTGTGGAATTCAGCAGAAAAGTATCCTGAAGGCATAGAGTCAGGTGAAGGGAGACTGGGAATTGTCATGGTCTCAGACTTTGGTTTTCATGCATATATAATTATGCATAATTAATCACATTGTTAAGCTCGTTGATGGTACATTCACAGCCAAATATGGAGTCATTGGAACGCAGCGCTTTCAAAACCTGGGGCACTTCCGGATTGGATTTTTCTCAGGCTTTCGCTTGCAACATAAGTTCTGTTACACTCACAGACTATAACTTTACAGGTTTGGAAACGTTAGAGTGTTTTAAATTGAAAGCTGTCAATTATATTCATATTCTAGCACCTTTTCCTGACAAAATATCCCGTTTAAAATACTGCCCCCTAGCACCAACAGGTTTTAAGTGGGAATCTCAACGTAATTTATAATGTCGTACAAAGCCTAAGGTTTTCCATCAAACTAATTATCATTGCGTGATGTAGTAAAGTAATTGAAATACGTTGCATGAGTGAACATAATCTACTTTTATTAACCTCTTAATGTCTAGGACAGGCCTTCCTCTCGGGGAATGTTTCAACAAAAATTGCCCGAAATGTCATTATTATAAATATTTAACTTCAATTAAAACAGAAGTGCAATACACCAAATGAAAACTAAACCTCTTGTTAATCTAGCCACCATGTCAGATTTCAAAAAGCTTTCCTGCAAAACCGATTATCGATCAGTAGACAACACATTAGGTACAGTTACAGCAAAGTAGATGAAATCAAATCAAATTTTATTTGTCACATACACATGGTTAGCAGATGTTATTGCGAGTGTGCTTCTAGTTCCGACAATGCAGTAATAACCAACAAGTAATCTAACTAACAATTCCAAAACTACTGTCTTATACACAGTGTAAGGGGATAAAGAATATGTAGTCACGAAAGTCAGAAATAGCAATAAAATGAATCAATTACCTTTGAAGATCTTCTTCTTTTGGCAACACTAAAGGTCACGACGAAACAATAAATTGTTGTTTTGTTCGTTATAATCCATTTTTATAGCCTAACAGGAAACATTCCGTAAACTGCTTGTGTTGTAAATACAGTGTCCTTCAACTTTGGACCTAACGTTCGATGTAATTACTTAATCTAAACGGACGTTTATCGAGTCACGTTTGGTTTCATTGCAATTCTCTGTTTGTTAGTAAAACAACCACACTTCATGGTTCTTTTCCGGGACATATTGACCGAAAGGAACTCATTTGAACACAGCAAACAATGACCTAATTGCGGACCAATGACCACTGATCGTCTTGAAATCTAGCTGGGTAGATAGCCAATGAGCTCAGGTAAACGACAACATGTGATGGTTCTATCCAGGAAGACTATTGTTTGTGGGAAACTCAAGCGTGTAGACACAACCATTCGCCATTGAACATTCTACAAGACGCGCAGCATTTCTGTTTTGAGAGCATTTTCAGAGAAAAATTATGGCAAGTAAATGTTTAAAATCGAAGACAAAGACAAAGTATACAGACCTACACGATATCATTGACGAGATTGATAGAGATGGTGAATTACTACAAGATGAGTCAGACAGTGAGCATTCTTTTGACTCTAAATCTGAGGTGATGTTCCTGTATGGAGAAGATTCTGTGTAATGATTGGTGAGTAACGTTTGATTGAAATTAATAAAATCAAATATAATTCATTTGAGTTATTTTTATTTTATTTGCCATGTATAAAAATATGACTAGGACATGAAATATAAAGTACACATTTAAGTATAATGAAATGTATAATGTAAACATTGCTCTACATTGTGGGTGTATGTCTGCATGTCTGTGTGTCTGTATATATTACATGTTTTTTATCTAAACATGGAATGGACAACACCTCACCTTAGTGGATGTTTACTTACTCTATATATAATCTGTGTCTGTTTGTCTGTGTCTTTGTTTCACAGTCCCAGCGATTCTGATTGGGAGCCCATACTGCCAAGGTGCAAATCCCCCACTGAAGCTGGTCCATCCAGCCGAACCCCTGCTGTCTCCGGCACCACACCCACCCCCGCCCGGCCATCAAGAAAAACTTGTGAGGGACACCTGGGTGACTTCATGCTCAATGGCATGTACCTCACTCATTCCTGAAGGTATCTGTCTGAAACGTTGGTCAAATACTATTGCCTACTTATGTTATTTGAAATTATCCCCAGTATCATAACTGAATGTTTGGCTGTTCTTGTTTATTTTAAAGATGCAACAACAATAAAAGAACAGAAAAATGTCTGTTTATTTCCTTGTATTTTCTTCTACCAGATCTATGGTGTTATATTCTCCTACATTCAATTCACATTTACACAAACTTCAGAGTGTTTTCTTTCAAATGGTACCAAGAATATGCATATCCTTGCTTCTGGGCCTGAGCTACAGGCTGTTAGATTTGGGTATGTCTTCAGGCGGAAATTGCACAAAGTAGGGGGGTAGCTGGAAGAGGATGGGTAAACATCGAATGGCACAAACACACAGACAGTGGTGGCATGGCAAAGCTACCAGGCAACTAGCAGTCATGGGAACATTGCTCAGATTTTAACATCTGCCCATGCTGGTGATAGTGCAGAGAGAAGGGAGTATCAGAGGAGATTTGATGCGGTCACCTCAATGTTAGGAAGACAGGGACTCTCTATCCATGCCAATGATGTCTCTAGTGAAAGCACAAATAAGAGGGAACTTTCTTGAATGTCTGGAGCTTTTGAAGGAGTTTGACCCTTTGCTGCAAAGGTACAATAGTCCATCAAATGCAACGCATCTCTCTCCAGAATCTCAGAATGACATGATCTAATACTGTGCTCAAGACATTACGGACGCCATGGTCTCTGAGATGTCAATGTCTGGAATGTATTCCATTATGGTGTATGAGGTCAGGGATGGGCAGTCTGTACAGTTGGCTCTGTGTGTTCGGTATGTAACAGAGGGGACAGTTAAGGAGCGTTTACTAGCACTAGCACAAATCAAGTCATTTGATGCCCAATCGATAGCAAATGAGTTGCAACAGCAGCTCCTAATGAGGGGTAGCAGGCCTAAAGTGCGTCGCACAGACCTATGATGGTGCAGCTGTCATGAGTGGATCCCAAGGAGGTGTGCAAGGACATTTCAGAGTGCTGCATTCAGAGGCAATTGATGTACATTGCTTTGCTCATCATGAGCTTAATTTGGTGTTGTGTCATATTTGCAGGGCTATTCCGGAGGCTGCTGAGTTTAAGTTTCTTGGCGAATGTGTATTCGTTTTTCAACACATCCCTAGTTAACCACCACAAGTTCAAAGAAGCTCAGTCCAAACTTGGAATAGCATCAGCTGAACTTGTACAGCTCTCAAACGCTGGCTGGGCATGCCAGCTGAGGTCCATAAGTACAGTCCTGGACACTTTGACTGCTATTTTTAATTGTCTATCTGCCACTGGCTCCCCCATGGCTGTTTGTCTAAGAGCAAAGCTTCATCAGTTCACCATGTATTTCCTACTGATGTTTCAGTCTCAGTTTCTTTCTGTAACTGAGGGACGACACAAGTTCCTCCAGAAAGAGACAGTAGACCTGGCAGAAGCTTGTTTCAGCAAACAAGCTGTATGTGACACAATGATAGGCAAACACACAGATCTTTATGACAGAGCCAAAGCACTCTGTGAAATTCACAATATTCCAGAGGCAGATGCAGCAAGAGAGCGCAAACAAAGGAAAATGGGTGATTTTGTGGTGGAGACCTCCTTGGGTTTAGGCACAGAATTGTCATGTTCCCAAACAATGAAAACAGAGTTGTTACTCCCCTGCTTGGACAGGATGGTTTGTGAGCTTGACCAGCGATTCTCGACTGTAGATGCAGGTCTGCTCAACGGCATATAGGCATGCAGCCCCAACTCAAAAAACATCCTAGATACATCATGCTTAACTGAGTTTGCCAAGCACTACAGTATTGATGTTAAAACAGAAGAGATGTTGGTGGCCAGAAACTTTCTTGCACGGAATAGAGAGGCTAGGCTGGATGTCGTCCCAAAGATATACTTTGCTGTGCATAAACTCCTGGATGATGATATGTTTCCTTCTCTGAATACACTATGATGTGTCCACCCATAAAATAAGCATCAAAAGAGAGAATCAGGAGGAGCGGTTCTGTAATAAAGGTTGTATAATATTTGTTTTGGGATCTTACTTTATCAGATTTTATCCCTAATTATTTTTGTTTTTTTTATTTAGTTCATTAGTTGAATTTTAAGTTTAAGATGTTCCATGTGTCTGAATTATTGGGTTAATTTAGAAGCAACACTTAACAGAAAGGGTCACGGCTGTTGTCAGATGAAGCAGGAGACCAAGGGGCAGCGTGGTAAATGTTCATGATAAATGTATTACTCCAAACACTTGAACAAAATGACACAGAGTGAAAACCAAAACAGTCCTGTCAGGTGCAGACACTAAACAGAAAATAACTACCCACGAAACCCACACGAAAAAGGACAACTTATATATGATCCCCAATCAGAGACAACGATAGACTGCCACTGATTGGGAACCACACCAACATATAAATAATTAAAAAAATAGAATACCCACCCTAGTCACACCCTGGCCTAACCAAAATATAGAATTAAAAACCTCTCTATGGCCAGGGCGTGACAGGGTGAAACTTAAATAAAGATTTTTTTTCCTAATGGTATAATAGGACCTGACCTGCATGTCTTCACATTTCTCTCTCTCTCTCTCTCTCAAATAACATAGAACAGCCATTTTTGTGCCTTTTGTTGGTGTTGGATGGATGGGGACAGAGTGGACTTAAAATTCTATCCAAATAAAGAATTTAAGTAAGGCATATTAGATCCGTGTCGAACAAACTACGAGACAGGTATACTTTTAGCCAACCTTGACCAAAAATAACCTTATTTTGATCGATTTTACACCTGTTGTTACTCTAAAAATCCATGATACATACATTTTGGGGGCTTTAAAACAAATCCTGGGGGAGTATGCCCATGTCCCCCTAAAAGAGGCCCCCCTATCCATGAATCTCTAGTGGGGGCTGTGCTTTGGCAAAGTGGGTGGGGTTATATCCTTCCTGTTTGGCCCTGTCCGGGGGTGTCCTCGGAAGGGGCCACAGTTTCTCCTGACCCCTCCTGTCTCAGCCTCCAGTATTTATGCTGCAGTAGTTTGTGTCGGGGGGCTTGGGTCAGTTTGTTATATCTGGAGTACTTCTCCTGTCCTATTCGGTGTCCTGTGTGAATTTAAGTGTGCTCTCTCTAATTCTCTCTTTCTCTCTTTTGGAGGACCTGAGCCCTAGGACCATGCCTCAGGACTACCTGACTCCTTGCTGTCCCCAGTCCACCTGGTCGTGCTGCTGCTCCAGTTTCAACTGTTCTGCCTTATTATTATTGGACCATGCTGGTCATTTATGAACATTTGAAAATCTAGGCCATGTTCTGTTATAATCTCCGCCGGGCACAGCCAGAAGAGGACTGGCCACCCCTCATAGCCTGGTTCTACTCTCTAGCCACCGTGCTTCTATACCTGCATTGCTTGCTGTTTGGGGTTTTAGGCTGGGTTTCTGTACAGCACTTTGAGATATCAGCTGATGTACGAAGGGCTATATAAATACATTTGATTTGCCTTAGAGCTAGTTCAACTTGTTTTTACAAAGCCTTTCTAAAGACAGTTTTAGATCTTGTGGAGAAAACAATTCCAAACAATGGATGAATTGGGACAACAAGACAGCAATGCTCCCATCCACAGTGAATGTGTATCTGTCCAATAGTCATCTTATTATCCATCTTTCAGATTCTTTACATTTTTGTACACCACCTTTAGTTTATGTGATGTAATCCACTTTCAAATGAAGTACATCTTAATGTTCAATTACAATAAGTATCCTACATATTCAGCGGTGAAATACAATTCTAAACGTGTTGTGTTTACTCTGCAGCTCCAAATAAAGACCTTTCACACGTACCACTCTTCTATTCAGACACCACTCTGACCGACAGCTGACACCGTTATATTCAGACACCACTCTGACCGACAGCTGACACCGTTATATACAGACACCACTCAGACCGACAGCTGACACCGTTATATACAGACACCACTCAGACCTACTGCTGACACCTTTATAGACAGACACCACTCAGACCTACAGCTGACACCACACCGTTATATACAGACACCACTCAGACCGACAGCTGACACCTTTATTATATTCAGACACCACTCAGACCGACAGCTGACACCGTTATATTCAGACACCACTCAGACCGACAGCTGACACCTTTATTATATTCAGACACCACTCAGACCTACAGCTGACACCTTTATAGACAGACACCACTCAGACCTACAGCTGACACCGTTATATTCAGACACCACTCAGACCTACAGCTGACACCTTTATAGTCAGACCACTCTGACCGACAGCTGACACCGTTATATTCAGACACCACTCAGACCGACAGCTGACACCTTTATTATATTCAGACACCACTCAGACCGACAGCTGACACCGTTATATTCAGACACCACTCAGACCTACAGCTGACACCTTTATAGTCAGACCACTCTGACCGACAGCTGACACCGTTATATTCAGACACCACTCAGACCGACAGCTGACACCTTTATTATATTCAGACACCACTCAGACCGACAGCTGACACCGTTATATTCAGACACCACTCAGACCTACAGCTGACACCTTTATAGTCAGACCACTCTGACCGACAGCTGACACCTTTATTATATTCAGACACCACTCAGACCGACAGCTGACACCGTTATATTCAGACACCACTCAGACCTACAGCTGACACCTTTATAGTCAGACCACTCTGACCGACAGCTGACACCGTTATATTCAGACACCACTCAGACCTACAGCTGACACCTTTATATACAGACACCACTCAGACCTACAGCTGACACCGTTATATACAGACACCACTCAGACCTACAGCTGACACCTTTATATTCAGACACCACTCAGACCTACAGCTGACACCTTTATAGTCAGACCACTCAGACCGACAGCTGACACCGTTATAGACAGACACCACTCAGACCGACAGCTGACACCTTTATATACAGACACCACTCAGACCTACTGCTGACACCGTTATATACAGACACCACTCAGACCTACAGCTGACACCGTTATATTCAGACACCACTCAGACCGACAGCTGACACCGTTATATACAGACACCACTCAGACCTACAGCTGACACCTTTATATTCAGACACCACTCAGACCGACAGCTGACACCGTTATATACAGACACCACTCAGACCTACTGCTGACACCTTTATATACAGACACCACTCAGACCGACAGCTGACACCTTTATATACAGACACCACTCAGACCTACTGCTGACACCGTTATATACAGACACCACTCAGACCTACAGCTGACACTGTTATATAGACACCACTCAGACCGACAGCTGACACCTTTATATACAGACACCACTAGACCTGCTGACACCTTTATATAGACAGACCGACAGCACTTATAGACAGACACCACTCAGACCGACAGCTGACACCTTTATATACAGACACCACTCAGACCTACTGCTGACACCGTTATATACAGACACCACTCAGACCTACAGCTGACACCGTTATATTCAGACACCACTCAGACCGACAGCTGACACCTTTATATACAGACACCACTCAGACCTACAGCTGACACCTTTATATTCAGACACCACTCAGACCTACAGCTGACACCTTTATATACAGACACCACTCAGACCTACTGCTGACACCGTTATACACAGACACCACTCAGACCTACAGCTGACACCTTTATATTCAGACACCACTCAGACCTACAGCTGACACCTTTATATACAGACACCACTCAGACCTACTGCTGACACCTTTATATTCAGACCACTCAGACCTACAGCTGACACCGTTATATACAGACACCACTCAGACCGACAGCTGACACCGTTATATACAGACACCACTCAGACCTACTGCTGACACCTTTATATACAGACACCACTCAGACCGACAGCTGACACCTTTATATACAGACACCACTCAGACCGACAGCTGACACCGTTATATACAGACACCACTCAGACCGACAGCTGACACCTTTATATACAGACACCACTCAGACCTACTGCTGACACCGTTATATTCAGACACCACTCAGACCGACAGCTGACACCTTTATATACAGACACCACTCAGACCTACTGCTGACACCTTTAGTCAGACCACTCAGACCGACAGCTGACACCGTTATAGACAGACACCACTCAGACCTACAGCTGACACCTTTATATTCAGACACCACTCAGACCTACAGCTGACACCTTTATATACAGACACCACTCAGACCTACTGCTGACACCTTTATATTCAGACCACTCAGACCTACAGCTGACACCGTTATATACAGACACCACTCAGACCGACAGCTGACACCGTTATATTCAGACCTACTGCTGACACCTTTATATACAGACACCACTCAGACCGACAGCTGACACCTTTATATACAGACACCACTCAGACCTACTGCTGACACCTTTATATACAGACACCACTCAGACCTACTGCTGACACCGTTATATACAGACACCACTCAGACCTACAGCTGACACCGTTATATTCAGACACCACTCAGACCGACAGCTGACACCTTTATATACAGACACCACTCAGACCTACTGCTGACACCTTATATTCAGACCACTCAGACCTACAGCTGACACATTATATTCAGACCACTCAGACCGACAGCTGACACCTTTATATTCAGAACAGTCAGACCTACAGCTGACACCATTATATTCAGACCAATCAGACCTACAGCTGACACCTTTATATTCAGAACACTCAGACCTACAGCTGACACCATTATATTCCGACCAATCAGACCTACTGCTGACACCTTTATATTCAGACCACTCAGACCTACTGCTGAGACCTTTAGTCTCCCTCTATCTCTCCATCCTCTGGCGGCATTTTAAGTAATGACTTTTTCTCTTTTAATTCAGCTTTCTTCCCATTTCTTTTTGTAGTGAAAAAAAAAATGCAAACTAACTGGAGATTATAAAAACAATTGTATCTTAAAATAAGTAACCAAATCCAACTGGCCCAGGTTGCATTTTATCTGTCAACTAACGACACACATTGCACTGAAGCTATGGCAGGTTACAATTTTTTATAATTTTATTTAACCAGGCAAGTCAGTTAAGAACAAATTCTTATTTTTTTATTTCTTATTTTCTTATTTTCAATGATGGCCTAGTGGGTTAACTGCCTGTTCAGGGGCAGAACAACAGATTTGTACCTTGTCAGCTCGGGGATTCGAACTTGCAACCTTTCGGTTACTAGTCCAACGCTCTAACCACTAGGCTACCCTGCCGCCCTACAATAGTAGTCAACAGTTAGTTAGTATGACACACTTTTACATTACCGTGTGGCATATGGAGTAATGTTAAAGCCTCACAGGCTGACCACACCGCTCGCGTCGCAAAATAAATGTTGATATACATGTTATTTAATTATTGCACCCTGCTTGAGCGCACTAATGAGCGTCTGCGTTGCCTAGGGCTAAAATAAAAGTTATATTTCTGACGCAGATCGCACTGCAAATCCTGCCTCTCCCATCTCCTCATTGGTTTGTAGAAGCAGGTACCCATGTGCCATCTCCTCATTGGTTATACCCACATGGGTGACTGAAAGACGAAAGAGGTCAGTTGCGGTAATGCACCTAATTTATGAAAGTTGCCAATTGCAATATAAAGTCAATAAAAGAAAAAGCCTGGAAGGAAGAGAGATGACTAGAAATTATTCGGTAGAGGACCTTGTGCATTTCAGGAAAAATAACAACTAAATGTTTATATCCCAGGACAAATTAGCTAGCAACAGCAAGCTCGCTGAAAAGGACAAATTAGCTCGCAAGTGCAAGCTAGCTAGCTAAACTGCCATAAATGTTTAATGCTTTTCGACAGGTCCCCAAATTAATATAATCGGTTCAGAGTTGTTTTGATATTTTAACCTGCGTGTCGTGATCGCATTTGGTGTGGGGGGACAAAATACATTTATGGATTCCGTGTCAGGCTTAGTTTTAGTACCAGGCGAGATCCATTATCAGATCTGACCCATATGATTGAGTCATTGAAACCCATGTCACCTTCAAACACACACACAGCACTTCTTTAGTGGGTTTGAGAAGGGTCAGGGCTTGACGTTTAACGTGAACTCAACATCAGCTCCTTAGTTGGCCAAACTCTCTTTATGAATTGCTATTGTTTAGTATAGTTTTTATCTCATAATCTCTAGCTCTCCTTGTCAATTCAAGCCCCGTGGCAGAGTGGACCTCCCTGGTGCATTCCATCAGTCAAAGTTATGTGTATAGGGCCACTTTCTTCTGACACTTACGTATACACTTTTCATGCAGAATGGCTCCTGGCTCCAGCCGTAAACTGTGTCCTAGTTGTAACACATCAATAGGAGTAGCATCAAAGAAGTGGAAGATCTGTGGTGCAAAATTACAGCTAAAGGTAAAGTTAGAGGCCCAAAAAATGAAGGCAAGAGATGAATGGGCAAATAAAGACCATGAAACATGGAAGATATGCAAGCTTGGTTAATGCAGCAAACAAGCTGCTAAACATGATTATGTTTTCCTCTAAAAATATTTCTGCATTTCTAGCTTAGGTCCTATGCACTTATTTGTTGTTGTCTCATTGTGTCATTTAAGACTGTAAATGTAAATGTAAATTTAAATGTAAATGTACATTTAAATGTCATTATTTGACTGATATTTGTTGTGTTTCTGGAAGTTATTTTGTGATTAATGATTCCAGATACTCCACAAGGTAGGAGTGTACCCCCTGCTACTCCTCAGCAAGAGGAAGAAGGATAACATTTTGTTGTCAACTGCACTGTGTACTCACAGTGGTATGATGAATCAGACCTCAATGGCAGCAATCCAAAGGTTGTATGAGGCAATTGTGAAAGGTATTTGGACAGAGATATTAATGTTTGTCTACCTTAAGACCCTATCCCTCAACCACCACATCACATCCTTCAGACTGTAAAAAACAAATTATTCCACTTACGCAAATTCGCCAAATTCAGCCCTCCCTCTCCTGTCCTGCCGTCCGAAACTCTCATCCATGCTTTCATCTTCTCCCGAATAGATTATTGCAACTCATTACTCCCCGGCACTAACACAAATTCCCTCTATAAATTCCAAATGGTTCAAAATTTAGCAGCCCCTCTTCTAACACACACTAAATAATCCAGGCAGCATATCACACCCATCCTCTGTGAACTCCACTGGCTTCCTGTCTCCCACCACATTAATTACAAGATCCTCCTGACCTAAAAAGCTCTCCCCCACCTTGCTGACTCTTGAGTCCATCATCAAGTCCTTCTGTTCACCTGATTTAGAATTCCTCACAATCAAATGTCGACCGCATTATCTACCAAGGGAATTCTCTTTGATTATAATCACAGCCGTATATATTCCCCCCCAAGCAGACACATTGATGGCTCTGAACAAACTTTATTTGACTCTTTGCAAACTGGAATCCATATATCCGAGGGCTGCATTCATTGTAGCTGGGGATTTTAACAAGGCTAATCTGAAAACAAGAATCTCCCTAAATTGTATCAGCATATCGATTGCGCAACCAGGGCTGGAAAAATCTTGGATCATTGCTATTCTAACTTCCGCGACGCATATAAGGCCCTGCCCCGCTCTCCTTTCGGAAAAGCTGACGACTCCATTTTGTTGATCCCTGCCTACAGACAGAAACTAAAAGAAGAAGCTCCCGCGCTGAGGTCTGTTCAACGCTGGTCCGACCAATCTGATTCCACACTCCAAGACCGCTTCCATCACGTGGACTGGGATATGTTTCGTATTTCGTCAGACAACAACATTGACGAATACGCTGATTCGGTGAGCGAGTTCATTAGAATGTGCATTGAAGATGTCGTTCCCATAGCAACGATTAAAACATTCCCAAACCAGAAACCGTGGATTGATGGCAGCATTCGAGTGAAACTGAAAGCGCAAACAACTGCTTATAACCAGGGCAAGGTGACCGGAAACATGACCGAATACAAACAGTGTAACTATTCCCTCCGCAAGGCAATCAAACAAGCTAAGAGTCAGTATAGAGACAAAGTAGAATCTCAATTCAACGGCTCAGACACAAGAGGCATGTGGCAGGGTCTACAGTCAATCACAGATTACAAAAAGAAAACCAGCCCAGTCACGGACCAGGATGTATTGCTCCCAGGCAGACTAAATAACTTTTTTGCCCGCTTTGAGGACAATACAGTGCCACTGACACGGCCCGCAACTAAAACATGCGGACTCTCCTTCACTGCAGCCGACGTGAGGAAAACATTTAAACGTGTCAACCCTCGCAAGGCTGCAGGCCCAGACAGCATCCCCAGCCGTGCCCTCAGAGCATGCGCAGACCAGCTGGCTGGTGTGTTTACGGACATATTCAATCAATCCCTATCCCAGTCTGTTGTTCCCACATGCTTCAAGAGGGCCACCATTGTTCCTGTTCCCAAGAAAGCTTCCGTCATCATGGAGTGCTTTGAGAGACTAATCAAGGACCATATCACCTCCACCCTACCTGACACCCTAGACCCACTCCAATTTGCTTACTGCCCAAATAGGTCCACAGACGATGCAATCTCAACCACACTGCACACTGCCCTAACCCATCTGGACAAGAGGAATACCTATGTGAGAATGCTGTTTATCGACTACAGCTCGGCATTCAACACCATAGTACCCTCCAAGCTCGTCATCAAGCTCGAGACCCTGGGTCTCGACCCTGCCCTGTGCAACTGGGTACTGGACTTCCTGACGGGCCGCCCCCAGGTGGTGAGGGTAGGTAACAACATCTCCTCCCCTCTGATCCTCAACACTGGGGCCCCACAAGGGTGCGTTCTGAGCCCTCTCCTGTACTCCCTGTTCACCCACGACTGCGTGGCCATGCACGCCTCCAACTCAATCATCAAGTTTGCGGACGACACAACAGTGGTAGGCTTGATTACCAACAACGACGAGACGGCCCTCGGAGTGTGGTGTCAGGAAAATAACCTCACACTCAACGTCAACAAAACTAAGGAGATGATTGTGGACTTCAGGAAACAGCAGAGGGAACACCCCCTTATCCACATCGATGGAACAGTAGTGGAGAGGGTAGTAAGTTTTATGTTCCTCGGCGTACACATCACAGACAAACTTAATTGGTCCACCCACACAGACAGCATCGTGAAGAAGGCGCAGCAGCGCCTCTTCAACCTCAGGAGGCTGAAGAAATTTGGCTTGTCACCAAAAGCACTCACAAACTTCTACAGATGCACAATCGAGAGCATCCTGTCGGGCTGTATCACCACCTGGTACGGCAACTGCTCCGCCCACAACCGTAAGGCTCTCCAGAGGGTAGTGAGGTCTGCACAACGCATCACCGGGGGCAAACTACCTGCCCTCCAGGACACCTACACCACCCGATGTCACAGGAAGGCCATAAAGATCATCAAGGACAACAACCACCCGAGCCACTGCCTGTTCACCCCGCTATCATCCAGAAGGCGAGGTCAGTACAGGTGCATCAAAGCTGGGACCGAGAGACTGAAAAACAGCTTCTATCTCAAGGCCATCAAACTGTTAAACAGCCACCACTAACATTGAGTGGCTGCTGCCAACACACTGTCATGACACTGACCCAACTCCAGCCAATTTAAACATGGGATTGATGGGAAATTATTTAAAATAAATCACTAGCCACTTTAAGCAATGCTACCTAATATAATGTTTACATACCCTACGTTATTCATCTCATATGTATACGTATATACTGTACTCTATATCATCTACTGCATCTTTATGTAATACATGTATCACTAGCCACTTTAACTATGCCACTTTGTTTACATACTCAACTCATATGTATATACTGCACTCAATACCATCTCCTGTATCTTGCCTATGCCGCTCTCTACCATCACTCATTCATATATCTTTATGTACATATTCTTTATCCCCTTACACTTGCGTCTAGACATAAGGTAGTAGTTTTGGAATTGTTAGCTAGATTACTTGTTGGTTATTACTGCATTGTCGGAACTAGAAGCACAAGCATTTCACTGCACAAGCATTTCACTACACTCGCATTAACATCTGCTAACCATGTGTATGTGACAAATAACATCTAATTTGATTTGATCTTTCAGTCCCGCCTAAAAAGCCACCTCTTCACCACGGCCTACACTTACCTCCAACTCCACCATTCTCACACTCACCTCTTCTGTTTCACACACACATGGGCGCAACACCTGCTGTCTCACTCACATCCTTTCCTTGAGCCCTTCTTACCTCTATTTAGCCCCGTTTATACCTGGTTCTAACATGCATTATATGTCCTGATCTTGTCCAGTCTGATTGTGCCCACATTTTCAGACAGGTGTAGAGGATTAAAAGTAGCATTGTGATCAGATCTTCCTGACCACATCTGGAGGTGACAGTGAAACCATTCAATTAAAAGGATGTCTAAGGTCAGGGCATGATGTTAATTTACAGTTGGAACACTAAATCAAACTTACAAAACGTGACGCTATGTGTGTATATATATATATAAACAATTCAGACACAGGCAACTACACAGACAATAACCCACGAAATAACCAAAGAGTTGGCTGCCTAAATATGGTTCCCAATTAGAGACAACAATAAACAGCTGCCTCTAATTAAGAACCAATCTAGGCAACCATAGACATACATAAACACCTAGATAGTATACGACCCCATAAACCTACAAAACCCAAAGACAGTACAAAAACACATATATCACCCATGTCACACCCTGACCTAACCAAAACAATAAATAAAACAAAGAATAATAAGGTCAGGGCGTGACAACTAACAACCTTCAGTGTGGAAGAGAACAATTTAAATACACTTCAGTATAAGAGAAAGGAAAAATAATTGCCAGATAAAACAATGAGATAGTTCATTGGCAATCCTAACAAAGCACGGAAGAAACAAGTAGGGGCCTCTCCACCAGTGTTGCCAACTTAGCAACTTTATCGCTATATTTTGTGAGTATTCAGACTCCTCTAGCGACACATTTTCAAAAAAGAGACTAGCCACAAATCTAGCGACTTTTTCTGGTTTTATCGGAGACCTTTGGAGACTCTGACGTGAAAGCACATATAGTTCTTACTCTTCTCAATGAGCAGCAGGTGTTGCCGTGGGCCCCACCCCCCATCCCAAAGCACTCACAGGCGTCCTCGCTCAGCTGTCCCTTCCAGCTGCAGTCAGAGCAGGAGATGTTCACCCCTCAGCATCCAGACTGCAAATGAATTGCACATGCGGGAAGCAGCCGCTGGCTGATCCCGTCCTGGTTGACATTTTAAAAATATATATATATATTAGGGCCTGCCATAATTTTCTCACATTGCCATTGACAGTTTTTTCTATTGTCTCTTTTTGGTCCATTTAGATTGTTAATGTAGATTGTATACACAAAAATGTATGGTTAAAAATGTTCATGTTTTACTGTGACTTGTTGTAGGCTCTAAGTGGACCATAAAGGTTAAAAACCAAACCAAATTAAGAAAAATAAAAAACTAAGAAATAAAATAAAAAAACGAACTCCGCCAGAGTGTCTCTTTTGCCAGTCCCAAGTCCGGATAAAAGAGGGGAGGGTTGGGATTGTGATATAAAAATGTAAAAAAATAATCGACAGAAGAAAGTTCATTTGTAGTTCTAAACATATGTATTTAGGGTGTATTTTACTCACTTTTTGTCTCTCCAACGACGTTACTCCTCTCTCTTACAGCGTCCATCACAATTACATGTGCGTGGCCAATTATGCAAATTAGGTGATGGCGCCATTTAGCTACTTTCATTACTGAAGAGTTGGCAACACTGCTCTCCACACTAGTGGATGGTCGCGTGTTTAGTAATAACACGAGATGAACAGTGATGAAGCTGACCTGTGCTTTAGTGGTCAATAGTAACAAAGCACCTCAAGTGATAGACTGCGTTGTAAAAAAATACGTCAGAGGTGCAGATTGATAAGTTACCTAACGAGGCAGGACAGGTGTCATTGCAGCAAATTCAAGAGAGGATGATGCATGAAAACGAGGTTACGCTCACCACTGACGGGACCAGTAAACTGAGTCAGAAAAAAAACAAAAACAGCAGGTTTTTGTTTTAAAGATGTCACACCCTGACCATAGTTTGCTTTGTATGTT
This sequence comes from Oncorhynchus keta, assembly GCF_023373465.1. Taxonomy (NCBI): domain Eukaryota; kingdom Metazoa; phylum Chordata; class Actinopteri; order Salmoniformes; family Salmonidae; genus Oncorhynchus; species Oncorhynchus keta. The sequence goes on from NC_068426.1 coordinate 8,240,449, forward strand.
TTGGTTGGTCAGGGTGTGATCTGAGTGGGCATTCTATGTTGGATGTCTTGTTTGTCTATTTCTATGTCTGGCCTGATATGGTTCTCAATCAGAGGCAGGTGTTAGTCATTGTCTCTGATTGGGAACCGTATTTAGGTAGCCTGGTTTCGCTTTGTATTTTGTGGGTGATTGTTCCTGTCTCTGTGTAGTTTCACCAGATAGGCTCGGTCACTTTGGTTTTTCTTTTTTCCTTGTTTTGGAAGAGAAGAGAATGAGCGCCATTTTCCTTGCGGAGATGGTGCTAAATCCATCAACACGGTCGGTCCCTGGGATTGGGCTAGCCAACACGATTCGGTTTGCTTGGAAGGAAAAGGAGTTGGAGCCTTTAGGACGGGAAACTTTTGGAAGGATAATATTGATGGGGATTCTAAAGCTGACGGTGAAGGACGTGTTTTGTTTCCAAGGCAACTCGTTGGAGGGAGCATACGACGTGGCACTATATACAGAGGAAAAACACGATGATATCCTGAGAAGGGCAAGAGCAGTGGGAGGTGAGAGGCCGATGTGCCACTACGCAAGCCTGGCGAAGAATAACTTTAGGGTTGTAACTGTCAACATTTACAACCCTTAGTTAAGGATGAAGAGGTGAGGGCTTTCTGGGGAGATACATGGATAACGTCTCCTCAGCAAGGCACCTCAAAGACTCCCTTGGGTTTTGGAATGGGAGGAGAGGCCCAAAGGGAGGACCCAAAGGGACATGGTGGCTACCTCCATCCTCCTGCTATGTTCGCCTAGGGGCTGACAGGGGGACGTTGTTTTATGCACGTCAGCCCCCATTTTGCAGGCGCTGTATGGCCTACGGTCACATATTCGCCTCGTGCAGTACAAGAAAATGCAGATTTTGTGGATCTGAGGAACACGAGGCGAGGGATTGTGACAAGCCTAAGACGTGCCATGGGTGTGGCTCATCAGCACACCTGTGGCGGGCGTGCCCGGCCCGTCAGAGGTCATATGCGTCTGCGGCTGGGGGGGGAGCAGGGGCGATGGGGGAAGAAGAGGAGGGGAAGGAAGCACGCCTCATGACCAGAGTACAGGTCCAGAGGGGAAGGCCACAAGGAAGGAGGAGGAGCAGAACCAGGAAGAGAGAAGGAAACGGAAGAAGGCCAGGAAAAGCCGGAAGAAGGGAGGAGCATGAGAGAGAAGAAAGCGAGGGAGGAGTGGTGGAGAAGGAGACGGTGGAAGAGCAGGTGGACTGGGGGGAAAGTGCCCTGGTGGAAGAGATGCGGGGTATGGTGGAGGAGCTGGCGGGGGAGAGTGGTATCTCTCCACTGCCGCCATCACCAAAGAAGAGAATGAAGAGGAGGGTGCGATTGGCCGATAGTGAGAGGGAGGGGATGGCCAAGAGAGTGATGGGGGTGGGAGAAACCTCTGGGTTGCTGCTGGTTTCCCCAGGCCCTCAACTTCTGTTGGGTGGGGACACACCTAACAAGACTCAGGACTGGGTACAGGAGGAGGTGGGGAGTTTATTGCAGGGCACCCCGGAGCCAAACACTATTCCTGCATCCTGGGATGGTGAGATGGAGGAAGAGGGGGGATGTCGGGAGTACGGATGGTGTTCTCACCGGTAGATATGGAGCAGGGGATCATCAGGTGAGTCTCCTGTTTTTTTTTCTTTTCTGTCTGGGTTTAGAATTTGAGTGTATTACATGTTTTTATTTTTTCATGGGGTCTAATTTTACTTTTGTTAGTTTAAATGTAAGGGGTTTAAGGGATTTTGTGAAGAGGAGGGCGGTTTTTAGTTATTTGGAGGGTGTGGGGTTTGATTTTTGTTCACCTGAGGGATGGAGGGGATGTTAGTAGGTTGAAGAGGGAGTGGGACAAGGGGGAGTCGGTTTGGGGTATTGGGGGGGTGCACTCATCGGGGGTAGGGATTTTGTGTGGGCACAGGGAGGTAAAAGTGGAGGATTCTTTTGTGGTAATGCAGGGGAGGATATCACGATAAGGGATTGTAAATTTAGATTAGTGGTGGTGTATGGGCCACAGGTGGTGGCAGACAGGAGGGAGATGGTTGACTGTGACGCCCCTGTGTGTCACAAATAGGAAATTAGTGATAGGGGGGATTTTAATACAGATTTAGGAAGAGGGGGGGATAGCAGTGCAGGCGCCATTGCCGGGCTAATGGCTTGCCATGGTCTGGTAGATGGTGGTCTGCACACTACTCCGAAAATGGACGGTCCTACATGGCGCAACTCCAGGGGGGTTGAGCGGAGGCTCGACTATATTTTTGTACCCAGGTCTTTGGGTAAGTTGTCTGGGCGGCTGTTGCCTGTTTTCTTTTCGGATCACGACGGGGTGCTCCTGCAGGTGGGGTCGCCAGTCTGCCTCTTTGGTAGGGGGTACTGGAAGTTAGATAGGGATGTGCTGAAGGAGCAGGCTTTTGTTGACGGGTTTTATGGTTTCTTTTGGAGGTTTGAAGGTCTCCGGTCCATGTGCGAGGGGGTGTTAGAGTCGTGGGAATTAGTTAAGGTGAGGATTACGGCTTTTATAATAGGGTATTGCAAGAGGGAAAAAAGGGAGGAGAGGAGGTGGATCATATCCAAAGGTTAATTGAACTCTAGTACGAGGCAGGCAACCTCGGCAGGTCGTTTGACTGGGAGAGATCCGCAACCCTAAAGGCGCAGCTCAGGGAGTTGCAGGAGCAGAAGGCTCGAGCTTTCCTGGAGCGTGCGCATAGTGGCTTTCTAGAACACAATGAGACTTGTTCTGCTATGTTCTTTAAGTCTGTTAGGGCCAGACAGAGTAGGAAGGTAATGCATGGCGTTAGGGAAGAAAATTGTAGTATAGTTAGAGAACCAGAGGATATGGTCAGGGTGACAACTGATCATTTCCAAGGTTATTTAAGGAAAGGGAAATAGATGTAGAGCAGGGAAATTTGTTTTTAGAACACTTGTCCAGGCGGTTGCCGGAGGACATTAGAGAAGTGATGGAGGCCCAGATTTCACTAGAAGAGGTTGAGAGCGCTCTTAGGAGGATGGGAAAAGGGAAGATGCCTGGGATGGATGGGTTTTATCTCAAGTTTTGGGGTATACTTGGACCAGTGGTCCTCGAAGTCTTGAAGGCCATCCTTGAGATGGGGGTCCCGGGGGGATCAATGGCTGTTGTTGTGCTGTCACTTTAATATAAGAAGGGGGAAGTAACAGACCTTGGCAACTGGTGGCCGTTGACCATGCTGTGTGTAGATTACAAGATACTTGCAAAGGTTTTAGCAGACCGGTTACGCACAGCCCTTCCCTACGTCGTCCATGAGGATCAGACGTGCGGGGTAGAGGGCCGCTCTATTAGATGGAACCTACAGTTAATCAGGGACTCCACATCGCTTGGGTTGAAGATAGAGGACTGCCTTTAATGGTAGCAGCGCTAGATCAGGCGAAAGCCTTTGATCGCGTGAATAGATCCTTTTTATTCAGAGTGTTAGGTCGATTAGGATTTGGGGAGAAGTTCATAGGATGGATTCGTACATCATATGTCGGAGCGGGGTGCCGAGTTAGTGTAAATAGTCACTTGGGTGACGTTTTTGACCTCTCGTATGGGGTCAGGCAGGGGTGCCCACTCTCGGCTCTCCTCTTCGTTCTGTACATGGAGCCTCTGGGGGCTGCCATTAGGACAGACACAGGGGTGGAAGGCTTGTTGATCCCTGGAAGTGGTGGGCTGCGTGTTAAGATGACACAGTACGCCGACGACACTTCCTTGCTGCTGTGCAAGGACTCGTGCCTGACAAGGTCCCTTGCCATCTTTGGGGATTTCACCCGAGCGTCGGGAGCGGTTCTGAACCATGCAAAGTCTTCCGTCAAGTTTTTCGGAAGATGGTGCGGTAGAACGGATGTACCTGGGGGGTTATCTCTCTGTGAGGAGGCCCTGAGGATTCTCGGGGTCCATTTTGAGACCTCCGGCTCAGCGACGCTAAACTGGAACATGCGTATCGCAGTGGTACAGAGGAAGCTAGCAATGTGGAAGGCTAGGTATTTGTCTTTTATGGGCAAAGTCCTGGTCCTAAAGGTGGATGTGTTGCCGTCTCTTTTGTATTTGGCGTACATCTACCCATTGCCGGCTTGTCTGAGGAGGCCTCTAGTGAGGCTTGTGTTTCAGTTCATGTGGAGTGGCAGGTGCGAGTGGGTCGCCAGGGCACGCATGCTCTGTCCCATCGGGGAGGGAGGTAGGGGGGTACCACATTTCCCCCTCAAGCTGGACACAATTTTTGTTTCTTTCTTGTTAACGGAGCTTGCTCATCCAGTGATACACCCGTCCGGTTACCTCCTGCGGGTGTTCTTCTCGTATCAGGCGAGAAGCGTAATGGTGTGGTCTAACACGGGTCCTCGGGCACTTTGGTCATGCGGCCAAGTGGCTGCGTGCGCACCCTGAGGTTGAAGTTGCCCAAGTAGGTTTAGATCACAGGCACCTGTACGAGGAGGTCAGGGAGTCCGGTGCCTGTAGTGGGCATCTCGGAAGTGGTCTGGGAGGGAGTGCAGGCACGGGGGTCTGGACAACAGGCTCAAGGACCTGAATTGGTTGAGCCTCCATAAGTGCTTGCCGGTACGTTCCATGATGTACCGGTATAGTTTGGTGCAATCCCCCACCTGTCCAAGATCCTCTTGTGGCAGGGAGGAGACTGTGCGCCATGTCTTTTGGGACTGTGCCTTTGCCGGAGTAGTATGGGCTAGGGCACGGGTGTTGTTAGGTTTGGTAAAGGGGGATTTTGTATTGACGTGGGCCAGGTTAGAGAGGGGTGTAGGGAGAGCGAGAGGGACGGATAGGGACAGGTTTCTGCTCTGGCTTCTCATGAGTCTCTTTAAACGGGGGCTGTGGGAAGCCAGGCAGAACATGGTGAAGACAGGGAGAGATTGTGGGGTGGAAGGGATAGTGAGGAGGGTGGAAGGAGATTTGAGGGGGAGGATGAAGAGGGAGGAGAGGAAGTGGGGGCAGCATGCTGCTCGGGAGAGGTGGAAGGGGGGTTTAGGGCTGGGTGTCATTTAGATTTGTAAGGGGATAGATTAGGGACGGGGAGATAGGGAAAGGTAGTTTGTAGGGTGACTGGGAGGGAAGATGCTCCCCTGAGGTTTTGTTTGGGGGTTTTGTTTAGTTAAATTAGTTAAATTAAAATAACATTATTTGAGTATGTATGAAAATTATGAGTTGTAAAGAATGAATGGTATTGAAGATAATACATTATTTTTTATTTTTAAAAAGATAGGGCTGCTTTTGGTTTTCCACGTTTATTGTTTTTGTAGTGTTCGAGTTTATCTTTTGTTATTAAACATGAATCAAATAAACCACGCTGCATTTTGGTCCGCCTCTACTTCACCTAAAGAAAACCGTTACAAAAGAATGCTCTAGGCTTCATTTAGGACAAGAGGTATATGGTTCTGCACATTAATTATTTATTTAACTAGGCAAGTCAGTTAAGAACAAATTATTATTTACAACAATGACCTACCCCAGCCAAACCCAGACAACACTGGGCCAATTGTGCACTACCCTTTGGGACTCCCAATCACAGCTAGATATGATAAAGCCTGGACTTGAACCAGGGACTGTATTGATGTGCTCTTACACTGACATGCAGTGCCTGAGACCGGTGCACCACTAGTGCCCCAGAGAAAATAAGAAATGAATTGTAGACATCTCAGAACAAATTAGTCAGGATCATTCTTAAACTTCCAGCATGTACGCATGTTGACCATTCCCACTTTGAAAACCTTAAATGGCTCAAAGTGGAGGAGTCTCTCAGATTAAATTGTCTCTTGTACGTAAAATTGTCCACAGTATGGTCCCCAGGTACCTATGTAATTACTTTAACTTTGTACGGGATAACCATAACTATTCCACTAGATTGAGTGAAACTGACGTCGTTCCTTTAGATTTAAGTGGTATTTGGGAAATAAACTTTTTTATACTCAACAGCCATTCTTTGGAATAATCTTCCATTTGTAGTTTCAAGTTCTTACTGAAAAAATGGCTAAATAGTCGCATGTCTCAAAAGCGAGTCGTAAGGTTATATAATACGTGGCTGAGAAGGAAAATGCCAGGCATAGCATGTGGTCTGAGTTTTGGTGCCTGTTGTTAATCATATTGTGATTGTCTTGTATATATTAGCTATTGATTGTTTTAGATATTAAGGGCATGTGAGACAAGGGAGATAGATGTTCCTGTCCATTGTTGTTTATTAGGAAAGGGAATTGTACTAATTATTTAATGTTATGAATCAAACATCGTTGCTGACATTACAATTGCCGCTTAACCTTGTTGCATACCTCTTTCCCTCTTCAAAAATACAATTATGTAAATAATATTTTAAGCTTTGTCGTGTTATCCTTGATGATTTTCTTAAATTCTATGTGGAGGCGTCACTGGCTGGAGCGCCCTTATGTTTTTTTTAATTTTGTATTGTCTACTAAATTCAATCAATCAATCAACACAGGCATAATAAGAGATATATAGCTAACTGTAAAGTAATGCGTGGCCATTATAAAAACGCGTGGGGTACGTCTGTAGCCTTCCATCTCGAAAGCTTGAAATAAATATTTTTTCTTGAATGTGATTTATACCTTTTAGTATGCACATTTTTTTCACTCCGTTGGGAGATCACCGCTCCACGTCGTTCATAGTCATCCCTGTCAGCTACTACATCCAAACAGCGCTCAGCCCATCAACACACTTCTCAAACAAAACTTTCCCATGGAGTTAAATTGACCGTCGACTTACATCCCGAGTAGTCTAGATATAGGGTTTTACAACCATTCCAAAAATATATGCAATATTACATAGTCAGGGCACCTCGTTCATTCTAAGCCGGCCTGCTGTCTAACCTGACATATACATGCATATTTATTCATTTTCATGGTTGGGTGGATTTTCGGAAAATATCCAACACTCAGCCAATCGTTTTTACATAACAACAGAATGCAGCGCAGCAGCGCAGCACCTCGACTGAAGAAAGAAGAGACAACCAATTCACTAGTTACAGCATCAGCGAGCGCTCTGCAAAGGCAGCTTCCTAGTTACAGCATCAGCGAGCGCTCTGCAAAGGCAGCTTCCTAGTTACAGCATCAGCGAGCGCTCTGCAATGGCAGCTTCCTAGTTACAGCAGCGCGTCCCCTGAACGATAACGAAGAGGAAACGTTAGGCGAGAAGCCTGACCACCGAGACGGGGGTGAGAAGGTGATGAAGCGTACTTCAGGAGCTGTAACTGTAAACTACCGCCATGTGGAAAGTATGAGGTGAGGGAGAAAGTTTGGTGGAACAAGTATTAGCATTGTTAAGTATCTTAATTCTGGATCTAATTCTTCGTTAGCTAGCCAGAGAAATGTTGAGCAACATTAGCCAATTTATCTGATCAAATAATTTGAGTTTTTGGTGTGAAAATTAGCTTGCTAATAATAAAGTCAGACAGCTAACGTTAGCTAGGTAACGTTACAACATCAGATGAGCTAACAGTAGTAACCTAACCAATTCGCTAGTATTAACTGGTATACGACTTCTTGTCGTTCCTCAAGTTATAACGCGTTAGTTGCTTACTGGACCCTGGCAATCTGTGTGAAATGTTCACTCGCTAACGAACTAAGCACTATCTGTTAACAAATGTTTTACCTCTACAGTATGTGGTACATTTTTAGAATGAGATAATTAGGTGAAAATGAGGCGTTGCTTGTTAAAATAAACAAGTGGATTCGGATCAAGTGTAGCTGGAGCTGGGCCGAACTTAATCTTGGATGCCACAGGTATAAGGAACACACTTTCCTTCTTTCTCACATTTGCTGGCACATTGTAGAACAGATGTCCAAAGGAAGAAAGTGTACAATGTAATAATGTGCAGTGTAGCCCAAAGATATTGTTTTTGTTGTGTTGAATTTGACAGTAACACGCGTGTCTGAGGGGGGATTATACTTTTTCTTTGCTCAGTGGATGTTATTTTTGATCACATGTAGACATGTGCACTTCGATGTCTATAGTGGCCACTATAATATAGCAAAAATAGAATGGTTGTTTGTTTCATTCTATTTCTGTTTTAAGATGTTTTTTTCCCCCAAGTACAATATTTATGTGTGTGGTCACAAACGTAAAGGCTGTCATGGCTAACTGCAATATTAGTGTATAGTTGTTGTATTTTCAGGACTTGCATGTCATTTGTAAGTCTAGGCAACAAATAACATTGGATTGCTTTCTTTACATTTTTTATCTGTTATCTATCTTTTTTTTTATCTGAGTCAGGTTCACACGAACCACTTTTTATTTTGCACACAGACTGATCATGTAGATCCTATTCTTTGTTGTTTAATTGGTTAAAACCTTTATTGCCTCCTAGCAGGGATTTTTTTTTTATGTTTCAGTGCAACAACAAAAAAAGTGTCACCTTTTTGGCCCCTCAGCATTTTGCAACCCTGATCAATGTAAGGTCAAAAATAAAAATCTGAGGCAACTCAAAAAATAAATGCAAAGAAAATAACATAATAATAAACTATGTAAACCTGCCCTGACTACCTCATGTAATGAAGCAAACCAAAAAAAACGCAACAAATAATCAAAAAGCCTACCCTTGCAGTGTTGCCAACTCCTCTCCTCGGTAAGGAAAGTAGCTATTGGCTGTCCTAAAAGTCGCTAAATGACTCTTGATTCTTGTTGTTTTTTATGTCACAATTCCAACCCTCCTCCTTTATCTGGGCTTGGGACCGGCAAAATTGACCCAAAAGAGACACTCTGGCGGAGTTACTTAGGTTTTTAACCTTATGGGCCACTTAGGAGCCTACAACAAGTCCCAGTAAAACATGAACATTTTTTACGGGCTGTGCTGGCTCACAAAAAGAGTGGGTCATCTGTCATTTTGGTCAAGGCTCTCTATGGCAGGTTCAGCAACTGAGGGAGCTGACTTAAATGAGTAAGCAGCTGATGTGCCAAAACATTACCAGGCAGCTGGTGCTCATAGCAAGCCTCACCAGACAGCTTCAGTCCATATCGAATGTACATGATGGAGTTAAGGGTCTGCAAGGACATCCGGTTTCTAAGTTTGCTTTTTACCACTCATCTGGCTGAATACTCTCGACTTCAGCATTCGAGTGTGGCAAGGACAACACAGACACAGCAGCCATGGCAAGTTATTGAAACGGGTTGATATCAGCTGCACCGTTGAACTTCCAAATCTCACTCCAGAAGCCCAGTGTGTTTTTTTGTCTCATTCCATTTCCTAAAATGGATGGCACGCCATTGCTGGTCAATCTTGTCTATCTCTGCAGCGGAGTAGCCGAGGAGCTTGGATAATTGTTCTATTTCTCCAGGGCTCTTATTGTGCTTTATTGAAAGCTGACATGTACTGCAATGCTTCAATGTTAGTGAGGGACATGGTGAAGGCTACACACCGCTTTCGGACATTGTTTTCATCCTCAGGCCCAAGGTGGAGCTCAGCTGCCTTTGGCTCAAAAAGGTAACCTCGGTAACGTTTGTGACTGATGTGTCCATCTATTGGCCCTTTGAAGTACATCAGCATTTGCCAGTGGATTCAGCAGTCTGCTGCTCACATACTTGATCAGGCTAACCAAGCTGTCAAGTAGTTTAAGAGGATATCTACTTGCTCTCCCTCAAAAGCCTTGATGGCCAACTGTACCTCACCCAGCCCTGACTTTAAAAAATCAGATACAATATGTTTTGAGGATCACTGTACATGGAGTATAAAACCTCAGCCATGTAGCAGTGTTCACTGGACTTGGAGTATAAACCCTCAGCCATGTAGCAGTGTTCACTGGACTTGGTGACTGCGAAATGCAGCCTAAGCTCCTCCCACTGGCCCAAACTGCAGGTTCAACCCACAGTTGATAGTCTCATATGGTTTTGCAGGCCTCCGTGCGTTTTGGAGAGACTGAATAATCGCTAAATATAGCGACTAAGTCGCTAAGTTCGCAACACTGTACCCTTGCAGTGACAATTAAGATGAAGCCGGTCACTGTCATAAAGTGTGTGATTTGGTTGTGAATGCATCAGAAATAATGTTAGTCCTAAAATAAATGACACCATCGTTTTCGCATGACAGATGCTCCAAAAGCCCATTTTGCTTCCTTAACTACATGTTTAGTAGTATCATCTTCCTTTGGTCGGGGTAGAATGAAGCAAACTGCAAACATTACTTCATACCGATACTCCCTAACTCTGACGATCAGTTCCAGCATCCTCCTGATAATGTTGTAAGGAGAATCCTCTTGAGCTACGTTTGTTCCAATGTGCACAATCAGTAGCAGTGGATCACTGACAGGTACGCAAATGGTACAACTGCTAATGTGTTGCTCGTTCCAGAGTGACTCAGGCAATGCATGTTTCGCGCCGTGAAGCATAAAATCTGCGAGGACAAACACTGAGTCCTGTTGGGGCAAACATTAAGGCAATTCAAAAGGAACAGATTTTGGCTAGGTTGAGATTACATAAAACAAATTAGGCTACATACCTGCACCTCTGGAGGCAATGTGCCAGCACCAAGCCTCTCTAAAGCAAATAGGGACATGCGGGGCACATCTTCGGACTTGAATGCTCATGCTGGCAATTGTCAGGTTGAAGTGTAATGTGGCGGCGACTGGTACGGCTACTCCATACACCGTACATTATGCACCTGTCAAGTCACCTGTCAAGTCACCTGTCAAGTCACCTGTCAAGTCACCCGTCAAGTCAGTCAGTGATTGCTGTAGATGTGCTCAATAGTGCTTCCGCATATGATACTCCCCAAAGCATGGTGAAACACATAGAGGTGTGTCACAAGCTAAACATGTACTTTGTCAACTTCCTCTGCTGCTTCCTTCTCCTGGTGCCAGACAGGCAGACTTTGCAGTGCCTCCATGTGTGAGTGACTACCTTGAGTAGCAGTTTTTGAGGGCCTTTGCAGGGATAATGCCATGCAGTGAGGCATAGGGGATTTTCTGCAGCAGGACAGCTCCCAGTGGATGGGCGCCGAGGGGTGTGGTGCTCCCCCAGCAGCTCTCTCATTAGGTTCTCTCTGTACTTTTGGTAGGTAATTATTTTACCTATGAGGGAGTAAGGAGGATCAGGGAAGGGACAAGGTGGTGAGGCAGTGGGTAGGTGGGTGAGATATTGTCACTATAATTGCATAATTGTGATTTGTATGTGAACTACATCCAATTACAAAAAATACCTTCAGTAGTCACCTCACCTTTTAGTCGGCGGTGAACTATGTAGCCATTGAGGGAACGGGATGTCGATCAGATGGGGGGGTGAAATGAAGAGTGTATTCCAAAAGTATGTTTATCATGTCAGCCTTACCCACTTGAGGTTATAGTCAAGCACGCAGTCTGGTTTGATTTTTCTCTCTCCCGGTGGCCGACATGGTTACTGTATGGACATGGACATCTCGTTTGTCATGCCACTTTACTGCCAGTTGTTGAACGTTCTCATTGAACTCCACATCCCCTCTGCATCTTCCTGTATCCAAATGCCGACATCCCCTTCCTGTTCGACCTGACTGTGCCACAGGCCCCTGTGCTGTTGGAGAACAGATGCTGAAAAAGTGTGGGACTACTGTACCAATTGTCCACATACAGAGTGTGTCTCTTGCCGAGATGAGGAGCCAACATGGTCATCACCGTGGACACGGACACCCCAAGCCCCTCATGTTGGATGTCAGTGGTAGACCCGGTGAAGACTATAATATCCTGGACAAATCCTATCTTTACTTCGCACATGACAAAGAACATGACCCCAAACCTGTGCCTTTTGGAGGGAATATATTGACGGAACGCCAGCCTACCCTTCCATAACATCAGGGACTCATCAATGCATAGATCCTTGTATGGCACAAAGACCCAACCAAATGCTGATGTCAGGCTGGTAAGAACTGTTTTGTGTAATGGGTCATTTATGTTGGCATTAGCATTGTTGACGAAATGCAGGCATCACAGCAGAACTAGGAAGCGGTCTTGGAAAAGAGGTTGGCAAAGAAGGGAGTTGCAAACACAGGATCTGTGCTCCAGTATTCTCTTAGGGAGTTTTTCTTAACTATTCCCATGAGAAGGATTGTCAGCAGGAAGGTATACATTTCACTAATCTCCTTTTGAAAGACATTGCTAATGCTACAGCTTAGCTCACTAGCTACATACATAAACAACAATACTGAATGGCTCAGAGTGGGAGTGAGAGGATACGTGATTGACTGCCTGCACACGCCACTTGTATCAATAAATCAGAAAATGTTTTGTGGTAATTATTGACTGTTTTACTGTTTTATTCACGTTTTTAAGTTTTGGTGACAAATCATGCATTCCAATTGCATAGATTGAAAATACTTTTTTAAAGGTTGTACTGATTATGATTAGCTAAGCTAACTAAGCTAATTCCAGCTGTGTGGAGCCATGTTTGTTGATATACAATGCTTTCTGGACCAAAGATGATATAACAAAATTAGGTGAGGGAGGGTTCACTCATGTTTTAGTAAACTTCTGGAAGTGGCCTCGAGTGGTCTGGTGTTCTCAGTGCTAGCTGTGCCACTAGAGATACTGTCCAGGCTGTCGCAGCTGGCTGCGACCAGGAGTGGTGCACAATTGGCCCAGTGTCTTCCGGGTTAGGGGAGGCTGGATGGATGTCCTTGTCCCATTGCACTCTAGCAACTCCTGTAGCGCTGACATGGTTGCCAGTTGTACAGTGTTTCCTTTAACACGTTGGTGTTGCTGGGTTAACCCTCCCGTTGTCCTCCTATTATGCCTACCACACAGTGTCCCCCCGGGTCACCCTGTCCCGTCTTGGCTAAAGGCCCAGTGGGCAGAAGTGTCTGCTAAATGGCATATATTATTATTATTATAAGTGTGACAGTATGCGTGTGAACAGCCTTTGCAGATGTATTTCTTACACCTGCAGCACGCGGTGTGTGTCTTGGCATCCTTCTTGGGTGGGCAGAGCTGACACCTCTTACTCGCCCCGGCAGGGCGGCTGCCGGGCCAGCGGCTTGCGGATGAGCCTTGGCGGTGGCACTCTGTAGGACTTTGACAAGTGCGGACGCGGCTTGGGTGCGGGGGAGACGCTGCCTTCTTTGGACCAAGGGCTTCATGATTGGCTTTCCGAGCTGCTCCAGAAACACCCTCCTCTTGTTCCGCTTCCCAGGCATCCAGTCGGGCTTGATCTCTCGCCATATGACAAAGATGTTGTAGGAGGACACGTCAAGGATGTTGTGGAAGATGACCAGGGGCCAGCGGGCAGTCATCCGTCTGCAGCTGTAAGTCCCGACCACCATGTCTAGGTTGTCCACACCGCCCTTGTTGCAGTTGTAGTCTAGGATGAGGGCTGGCTTCCAGTAGCGGCGATCGCTAACGTCGGGCTCCGCGTGCAGCGTGCTCAGAAGTAGCACGTTCTTATTTCTCTTTGCCAGGTTGGACACTAGAGTGGCGGTGGGCGTGAAGGCGAACCTGGAGGACGAGACCTGTCTGCCATTTGACTGGAGCAGCGCGGGAGGGAGCTCGCTCGGGCTTGTTCTTTCGCACCATGCCGACCATGGTGAAGTTCCTCTCGAGGAGCCGCTGCCCGAGTTCGTAGGAGGTGAAGAAATTGTCACACGTGACGTTGTGACCGCCCGGCAGTCCCTCGGTCAGATCAAGGACGTCGCGCGCACCCTGGTTCCTCTCGGGGCCTCCACCGGCCACCTTGCCGGTGTAGACTTGCATCTTCCAAGTGTAGCTGGACTTGGCGTCGCAGGCCACCCACGACTTGATGCCGTATTTGGCCGGCTTGCTGGGAATGTACTGTCGGAAAGGACAGCGTCCTTTCGGTGGAGAGAGGGGAGAGGAGATTAGCAGCAGCATCGTTACTGGCTCACCATCGGGGTGCACTGCGTTTATGTTACATGCAGCCGCCGCTCCTCCCACAGGTCCCATACCTCTTATGGCCGCCAGTCTGTCGGTGGCGAGTCTCGCGGGTCACGACTGGCGGTCGTCCTATCGCAGCAGCCTTGAGTACTTGTGAAACACCTTGAGCGGCATGGTGGTGCGGAACACGGTCCTGCCGCACTCGGCATCCCACAGGCTGGCAGCGGTCTCGCCTCGGGACCTGTCGACGCCGGCTAGGATCAGCAGCCCTACGTAGGCGCGCTGGTCGGTGGAGTCCATGGGTCGCCAGCCGTCGCCGTATTTTCTCACCCACTGCAGATTTGTCATGTCCACAATTATCCTTTCTATCGCCGGTGTGACAAACAGCCGGAAGGTGGACGCGATGTCGAGCGCTCGTGGCGTAGGCCGTGGGGCCCGGCGTCACGACGGGGGCGGCGGATGGCGCGGGGCCGCGATAGGCCACGGAGGACCATTTGATTTTGCCGTTTTTTGACAGCAACGTCTCCCTTTGGGCTTGGGCGGCTGCCGCCGCGTCCTCTCTGTCTCGATCTGGCTCTCTGTTTCGCTCTGGCTCTCTGTCTCCTTCTCGCTCTTCCTTCCGAAGAGGAGCACGACCGCGAGGCCAAGTCATCGTCGTCCGCATCACGGTCGGGGTTGTATTCCTCACCGTCTTCATCTTCCGAAACGTCCTCCTCTTTCGATTCGCATATAGTAGGAAGGACCTGTATTCCTCTATGGCCCAAGCCGCCGCTGTCTCCCAGCACTGAAATGGTGGGACAGCTTAGGGTGCGCCCCCTTCAAAAGGGGGAGGGAATACTAGCACGTTCTGTGAGAATAGGGGGCTCTGACACTTTGGTTAAACATGTAAACCTGGTGGTTCCAGCCCTCTGAACACAGCACAGGTCTGAGCGGCAGGTATCGTAGTGTAACAGCTGTTTGAAGAAGTGGACCAAGTGTTCATGATTTAATAATAGAAATGAACACTGAATAACAAAACCAACAAAGAGAGTGAACAAAACAGTTCTGTCTGGTGCAGACACAAAAACAGAAAACAACTACCCACAAAACACAGGTGGGAAAAGGCTACCTAAGTAGGGTTCTCAATCAGAGACAACGATAGACAGCTGCCTCTGATTGAGAACCACACCCGCCAAACACAGAAATAGAAAACATAGAACACAAAACATAGAATGCCCACCCCAACTCACGCCCTGACCAAACCAAAATAGAGACATAAAAAGGATCTCTAAGGTCAGGGCATGACACCTAGTGAGCGGCAGGTAGCCTAGTGGTTAGAGTGTTGGACTAGTAACTGGAAGGTTGTAAGAGCAAATCCCTGAGCTGACAAGGTAAAATCTGATGTTATGAACAAGGCAGTTAACCTTTGATCTCGGGTGTAATTGAAAATAAGAATTTGATCTTAACTTTCTTGCCTAGTAAAACAACACTAATTGAGGTGTCTGGCTGAGTTGGTGTGCTGTTCCCCAACAGCAATTGTGTCATTGGCCCACTGAGGCTGCTCTTAAAACCCTTATCTATTTCACGTGTGTAGTGTAGGGTTTTTATGGGGTATAGTATGACGGCTCATTACAAGCGTCCGTCTTGCTTTCCTCATGTCATTCCTACTCACAACGCCCTTCTGTGTGTGCTCAGCTACGCACTTGGCTGTGCTGCACACAGGGTGGTGAGAAGGAATCTGAGTGGTCTCAGTTTTGTTATGGAAAAAGAGGTTCTCTTGTGACAAAGTCAGATGGAACACATTCTTTATTAACCACAGACACAATGACTCCTCCATTCCTTTACAGGGGTGGGGGATTTACAGTGGGCGCCCTCACACTAAGTGCTGCGCTCTCTCCCATCCTCTCCCCCTCCCCCCGTCATGGCCGGCGTCTCTTCTGACTGCCTCTCGACTGCCAGGGCGACGAAATGAAAGTCTCTCTCGTTCGTTTCACCGCCGCCTTCTCTGGTGCTGCCGGAGGGGCGGGTCCCGCTCTCGGTACGCCAGGTGCAGCTGCTCGACAGGCTCTCTTCTCTGTCTGGCCGTTGACCTGGGTCTATTGGCGAAGGTGGAGTGAGGGGGTTCCTTTGCAGCTGTTCTAGACCCTCCTGCCAATGGCAGGTATCGAGACAGCTTATTTCTCTCCTCATTCTTTCCAAAATGTGCCGTCACATCTTGACATCCAGAGGTGTGTCGTCCCAGTACCACCAAAGTGGCCATGAACCTCCCCACACATTAAAAAATAAATACAATTTTAAAAAATTGGGGGGGGTAAATAATTTTCATTTCACATTCAAATACAATTACAATTACAAATTCAGTGCATTACGTTGTACATAACATGGATTTATAAAAACAGTATCAAAAAGTACCGTAACCATTTAAAAAATAACAAAACTCCTCAAAAAAGTGCTGTTCTGCGGAACCTGACCAGTATTATAGGGCAACATTCAAGATTAGCATGCCTCTAACAAACTTCAAAAAGAATTACAAACAATTCTATAAATAAAAACATACACATATTCCAAAGTGAACTCTGTATAAACCTCAGTGTATATCAAATACGTACAAAGGTTTAATCTACATTTTAATTTTACTTACGAAATACAATTATATGTAGACTATAGAAACCGTTTACAGTGAAGGGTATATCCCTTTCCATCTCTGTTTGACTGATATGATGCCCCACTTATCTATTTTGAAATGTATTCTTTTCCAAATGTCTTGTTTTATAAATTGAACCAATCCCGTAGGTGACCACTTGAGGGTGTCATTGACCGCACCACATCTGGCCTCCCAAAGTTTGGTCTTGATAAGGGACTCCAGAGTCACTAATTCTAATAATTGCACCTTTTCCACTTTTTTTTGTTCAAATTTGGCTACCAAAAAATTGTTTTATTTTTTTTCCCAAACTAATTGGGGAAAGGAACATTCCCATAAAACATGGGGAATTGTTTCAATTGCGAAACAATTGTCCCTGGTACAAAATTTATTCAGAAACAATTGTCCCTGGTACAAAATTTATTCAGAAACAATTGTCCCTGGTACAAAATTTATTCAGGGTCAAATTATGATCATGTAGTGTTGAATGGAACGGAAGACTTCTATGTAAAACAAGCCAATTAAAATATTTCAGTCTGTTGTCTAAACCTTTAAATTGTGTCCGTAGCCAGGTGGAAGGTGATATTGGTAATCGGTCTCTAGGACGACAATTTTCTATCAATTTCACGTATAGCATTCTGTGGTTGATTATATTTTATTTTACTTTGGATACAGGGGTTTGTTTTCCTTGCCCATTCAACTATTTTCTTAAAATGTAAAGGGATCATTTCAGCTTTTAGCTTACTATTATCCCACTTCACCATGAACCTTAACAGTACAGACCTCCAGAATTTGATAAAATTTGACATTTGTGTACAGACGTTGACAAAACATACAGACAACTGTGTGTGTGCGCTTACAGGACAGAAAATAATGAGCAGAAAGCCATGCATAATGACATTAATCTACATTGCGTTACATTTTATCTGCCATTTTGACAAGAACACACTCGGTTTTGGGTTTCCAGGTGTGTAAACCTGGCCTCATCCCTTTCCACAAGGGTGTATATTCTGTCCGCTCCACACATGCGCTTGGCGGTTGAGGTGCTGTCTGCGTCATCTGATGCATCATCTTGCTGCACTGGGGTAGATGGGGTGACGTGGGGAGGGTTTGCTTGGATCTCCCTGGAGTGAGGGGGCCTCGGGAGGGCTGGTCTCCCTCTTTTGCTGCTGAGGTGGAGGGGCCTACAATGCAAGAGGCAATCAGGACAGGTGAAGGAAATAAAGGCCCTTGCCCCAATTTCCTCATGCATTACTGACACAGCTGATTTCCTCCTCTTCCTCTGAAGAGGTGAAACAAGGATCGGACCAATACGCAGCGTGGTAAGTGTCCATGGTTTTAATAGGAAAACGCAACATCAACAAAACAAGTGGAAACCCGAAACAGTCCCGTGTGGCACAAATACTGCCACAGGAAACAATCACCCACAAAATACCCAAAGAACATGGCTGCCAGAGACAACGATAAACACCTGCCTCTGATTGAGAACCAATCTAGGCAACCATAGACTTACATAAACACCTAGAATGAACACAACCCCATAAATCTACAACAACAAAAAGCTAGACAGTACAAACACCCTAGATGAGACAAAAACCATACATCACCCATGTCACACCCTGGCCTAACCAAAATAATAAAGAAAACGAAGATAACTAAGGCCAGGGCGTGACAATTACTTTGAACCAGCTCTCAGCAGTGGCCTCTCCCTGATCTGTCCCTGTTCTGGTAGGAAAAATGTTCAAGTCCTATCATGAGGGTAAATAACAAGAAAATGTAAATATATTGTTTGAGCATTTTTCCAGTTGGCATGCATAACGTTTTAAATTTACCGTAACCTACTATGGAAATCTTAGTTGGGTTCAGTAATGTATTCATTGAACCAACCATATTGGAGGGCAAAAGCAATGAGTTTAGGAGATTATGAAACAACAGTGACATTACAATTACACTAAGATTTCTATGACCCATCCAATGTTTCCTACCATGTACTTCTTTAAATTATCTCACTTCTTTGAGTCCTGACCACCTGTGAGCTTTCCCTCCAGCCCCATCCTCTGAACAATTGTCCTGTAAATAATTACAAAGCATTTTCACATTAAGTTACTAGGCTACCCTACCGGGGCAGCAGGGTAGCCTAGTGGTTAGAGCGTTGGACTAGTAACTAGTAGTTGCAAGTTTGAATCCCCGAGCTGACACGGTACAAATCTGTCGTTCTGCCCCTGAACAGGCAGTTAACCCACTGTTCCCAGGCTGTTATTGAAAATAAGAATTTGTTCTTAACTGACTTGCCTGGTAAAATAAAGGTAAAAAAATATTAACAAAAACTGACAGCACAAGTATTATATTTTAGAGAACTTTGGGACAGGGAAGCGCAACCCCTGGTTAATTGGCATGAAAGATAAAACACCCTACGCATTGCATCAATATGGTTAAGCCACTTGGTGAAACCTGTAACGTGGCTCACGGCTACCATCCCACTTCAGACACAAATGTAGTAAAGCGAACCCGGGTTGAAGGTGTGCAAAGCAAACACCCTTTTACTTAACACGCCCGATTGTTGACCAACGTGCTACTGCTAATACATGACTTATTAGAAATTATGTTCAAGTTTAAATTTGTTGTGTCATATATATAGTATGCAGATGTTCATAGTAAGGATACTAACACATACTATAACATTGAACAATGGTGGGGTCAAATAAAGCAACCTAACAACTTACCGATCACGGCACATGGTGAAACAACTTTGATGGGCTTCAACTCTTGAGCCACAGTCTTAACCCTCTCAAACTGCTTGCAGGCAAGATAGGTACTGATCTTTAAGCACAAATTGTAAAGCACAAATGAACATTTTAAACGTGTGCTCTCTGATATGACCTTCATTGAAATGATAATAATTTCAGTAATAATTGAATGTGATTGATAAACAAAAAGGTATTTCACTTGTCCACCTCCTTGATTTTTGGCAATCATGCACTTCACTCCAAAATGGCCAGCATGCATCTCGGTCAGCACAACCTCCTTCTCTTCAATGAAACCCTCCTGTGTGGCTGGCCATCCTTCCCCCATGTGATTTCCTAATATTTAAAGTCTAAAGTCTGTTTCTCTCTCCCCATCTCTGCCTTTCATTCTCCTCTCACTTTCATCCTTCCTCACTTCCTTCCTCTCTGTACATGTTTCTGGCCATCTGTCTCTACCATAATTGCTTATGCCTTTCCATTTGATTGATCAGATTTCATTTATCGCTAGATACCTCAATATGACAGCCATATAAATACATGTATAACTAGCAACATGTAGATAGATGATCAACTAGCTAGATGGAAAATGGTTGTACATAAATCCTTCCAGTGATCTAGTAGAAGCTAACTGCTTAACGTTACCCCGAAATGTTAATTTCTCTGACCCTCCTACGAATCTTGTGCCTCTTGTCGAGGTCAGTGGTGCCTTCATAGTACTTTTCCTGGTTTCAAAGATAATTTTATGTTTTCTCAATGAAAGCCATTAAAGTGCAAGCTGAAAGCTACAGTAACAGTTAGCTAGCTAACGTTAGCTAAATAAAACTGGCTAGCTAGCTAGCTAGCTAGCTGAGTAGGTAGCCCGAGGTAAATAAGTAGCTAGCAATGTCAATCTAAAATATATCTAAAAACATCTTAAATGATTTACTGTTATTTAGAAAATATGTTCTTCTATAAAGACAAATATATGGTAAAGAAAGACTGTTCTCTTTTCAGTCTTCTGAAGCAGTAGGTATTTATTGTCAACAACAGTCCTTGGAGAGAGGTTCTGAGGTAATACAATTGCCCGGCCTCCTGAGGGTTAAGAGGCGTTGCCGTGCCCTCTTCACAACTATTGGTGTGCTTAGACCATGAGAGATCCTTAGTGATGTGGACACCGAGGAACTTGAAACTCTAATCCCACTCCAGTACCTGTTGATGTTAATTAAATTTTTTTTTTACTAGGCAATTAAGGCAGTTAAGAACAAATTCTTATTTTCAATGACTGCCTAGGAACAGTGGGTTAACTGCCTGTTCAGGGGCAGAACGACAGATTTGTACTTTGTTAGGTCGGGGATTCGAACTTACAACCTTTCAGTTACTAGTCCAACACTCCAACACTCTAACCACTAGGCTACCCTGCCGCCCTCCGTGTCCTGTAGTCCATGATCAGCTCTTTTGTCTTGTTGACGTTAAGGGTTGTTTTACTGGCAACACATTTCCTGTTCTCTGGCCTCCTGTCTATAATCCTACCAATGTCATGTTGTCGGCAAACTTAATGGTGGTGTTCAAATAGAACCCACATTTTAAATAAGCTTAGCCCTCAATAAGCATATCCAAGAGGGCTTTGTAGACTGAGAGGGAAATGATCCTGGCCAGCAGGCGGAGGTAGTTATTCAGCTCCATGTTGTGACTGATCGAACAGACGAGTTCCTGGGGAATTTTTCCCCCATAGACGATGGATCAGCATCTTCCAAAAGATGAGCCCTCAGACACAGTGTTATTTAGGGACTGATCAAACAGCTCCAAAGACAAATGTATGTCATTCAGCAGACACACTTACCCAGAACAACTTACAATGCATATATTTTTACACTGCTCCCCCATGGGAATCAAACGCACAACCCTGGTATCGAAAGCACCCTGTTCTATCAACTGAGCCACCAGCCATGTGCCTTGGGATCGTTTCTCCATAGATTACCAAGACTAGCAAGCAGACCACAATTATTTCAGTAAATGCCATTTTCTAGCTACTAAGACCTTTCATCTCCACACCAAACAGGGCTGGAATGTGTAAATTGACATTTGATAGTAGGATCGGATGATACGTGTGATCAGAAAAAATATTAGGCTATAACTAGCAGAGCAAATGGCGCTACGAGATACGAATAATAAGATCATACACGTAGTGTTAGCTAACAGTACACTTTACTTTTAAAATGAAAACGTGTAATATCTGAAAATGTAGCTAGCTAGACTATGTACCCATATACATCATGGATGGATGCTTCGCCCTGTCACGGTTGCCATGGCTGCCCTTAATTTGAAGAAGCCTTACTTCATACCGATACTCCCTAACTCTGACGATCAGTTCCCGCATCCTCCTGATAATGTTGTAAGGAGAATCCCCTTGAGCTACGTTGTTTGTTCCAATGTGCACAATCAGTAGCAATGGATCATTGACAGGTACGCAAATGGTACAACTGCCGATGTGTTGCTCGTTCCAGAGTTGTGCCAGGGTGCACCCAGTAGTGTGCATCAGGCAATGCGTGTTTCGTGCCTCGAAGCATAGAATCTGCAAACACTGACTCCTGTTGGGGAAAACATTAAGGTCATTCACAAGGAACAGATTTAGCCTAGGTTGAGATTACATGAAACAAATACTAGGCTACATACCTTCACCTCTGAAGGCAACATGCCAGCACCAAGCCTCTCTAAAGCCCATAGGGACATGCGGGGGGCACATCTTCAGTTTAGCATTCTATAAATTGTCGGGCTGAAGTGTAATATGGCGACTGGTACTCCTACCCTATATACACCCTACAATATACAAAACAAATACCCCGGGTCAATCAGCTATTGACTACACACTATAGCTGACAGCTCCCCCACCCTTTCCCCTCACCCTCACAGAAAAACTCCCGCAAGTGCTTTTTTCTGTCCCTTTCCACACTGCTAATGCAAAAGGAAGGACTGAAACAGAATTTTAAGAGATTACTGTGAATTACAATGATGATTCATGTTCATTATCTATTTTCATGCTCATGTTTTGAAATTATACTTGATTACTATTTCAATAACTATTATCAATAATTCTGAACATTAATTCAGTCACCTCTTGTCGAGAAACGTATGTTCCTATTACATTCATTGTCAAATTCATCAACCATCATGATCTAGCCTCTGCCTTCTCACACAAGAAGCCAACTCAACAAGCCCCGCAAAAACTCGTGCTGTCAGAGGCAGCGAATCACTCTGCCTCTTCTCGCGCAAGCGAAGGGAATGTTGAGGTAAAATTGTTAACTGCGAGGGTTGCATGATGTAATTTATTCGTGGGCTGTTGAAGAGGCAGTCTTTTGTGTTTTTGAGGCATATCAAATTACCCAGCACCCATTTAGAAACAATAAATCGTAAAACAAAAAAGGTCATTTCTTCTGGCTGTTTAACTTGGCCACATCTTGAAAAAGAGGACAAGGACATGCATTTTGTTCAGGTTTACACCTTTTTATGAAAATAAATATAAATATGGTTAACCATTTAACGTTTGATGGCTATGCGCCAGCCATCATTAACACTGTGGGTTATAACAACATGTACCCAGGCCAACAGTGAGCTTCCTCACCAAGTAGCCGTAACCTTGTTAATAATAAGTTACGTGAGATAAGCCTCCGAGTTCAATGTGGGCAGGTCTCAGTGCCAACTATAGCGAAGCCGGCATTGTGATGTAGAACAATGGGCTAGGAATAGAACGTTTGGAAGGCGAGTTGGTGCCACGGTGCTCAATAGAACTAATGAGAGCTGGCAGGGTGAAAAATGCCCTAAACTAAGGCTTGTGTTTTTGGGATTATTTCAAAATTACGGAAAGCAGCTGGGACATATGGTAATATTATGAAACTGAGCTACATGGCGGATGCAATGAACCAGTTTTTATCAGAAAAAAAGCATTGTTAAAAATGTCATGTGTCCAGCCTACTAGTAATGTTAGTTAACCATGTTGCTATCATCAACATACTTGTGGATTGTCACGTGTACTCCCTCTCCGGCCTCTAGGTCACCAGGCTGCTCATTATGGTGCACACCTGTCAACATCGTTACGCGCACCTGCGTGTCATCAGACTCACCTGGACTCCATCACCTCCCTGATTACCTTCCCTATATTCATCACTCCCTTTGGTTCCTTCCCCAGGCGTTATTGTTTCTGTTTCAGTGTCATGCCTTTGCATTATTTATGTTTGGTGTTATGTTACGTTTATTTATTAAAACACTCACTCACTCCCTGAACTTGCTTCCCGACTCTCAGCGCACACGTTACATGGATATTGGATAGTTTATTGCCGTTACAATTGTGTCAGTAATATAGATCTCAATGATGCTAGTAGAGTTTTTAGGTTATAGCTAGCTTATGTAGTTAATGAGATGTCTAGCTAACGTTAGTCAAACAAACAAGCGAACATACCTTTTTTGCAGTTTCTCATGCAAGTGCACTCTGAGGTGATTCAAATGAATTGTGTTTTGCGCCACAGAGCTTCTGTATTGCGCACTGGTCCCTGCCGTGCAGTTTCTCACGCGGCTGCATTTTGAAGTGATTAAAGTGAATTGTGTTTCGCCCACAGAGTGTCTGTATCTGTATCAAGCGCTGTGTTTATTGAGTTGCAGCCTGTCTGCCACAGCTCACAGAGCTAAATAACCTTCAAAACTGTGTTGAACCCAGACTGATTATCTATTTACCAAGAAAAGCGAATGTGCTTTACTGAACTTTATTGAAACTATGTTTGGTATAAATAGGATGTTTCTTTTGGTGTGGCGGCAATGATTCTGCCGTGGCGCAGCGCCACACTTAAATGAACACAGATGAGTACTGGTCAGGTTTATTGGGATGTGGCATCCTGTTTTGTAGATGTTGTGCAAGATACCTGCTGAGGTTATGATCTTGAATGTTTTTTTTCTGGGCTGTATAACATAACTCCCCCTTGAGCGGTCAATGCTTCTGTATCTGGATTTTAGGACTCCCGATAGATCTCATTACGAAACTCCTCGTTTTCATCTGAGCATGGTTGTAGTACTCTTCTGCATCGTTGTTAGTGTGTAGGATTGGTGTCATGAGGCATGTTTTCTGTCCATAGCCACTATAACCTAAAACCCCAAACATAATACAAAGTAATACATTTATATTATAAGAAGCAGCACTATTTTAAGTGTGCTGTGGACCACAAAACAATTCCACAGGCAACAGGTATTATTTCCTACATTGTTAGTCCAAAAAATCTTGAGTCTTATTACATAGAGCCGGGAAGAACTATTGGATATCAGAGAGACGTCAACTTACCAACATTACGACCAGGAATACAACTTTCCCAAAGCGGATCCTTTTGTCCACACCACCCAGGGCATTTGAACTGATCCCAGAGGCCGACCCAAATCAATGCCGCCGGAGAAGAGGAAGACGGAGCGGTCTTCAGGGCACACACCACCCACCTCTACCGAGTGTATATATTCTTTTTTTTTTCAATACAAGCCAATAAAATGTGATTTGATTTTGATTTGAGGTGTTGTGATTGTGATTTATGATCTATTCACATAATAGCCATCCATCAATGTGACCTTCCTCAAACTTGACCCCCAGGGTTGAATTTGATACCATGAAGGAGTCATGTGTGCTCCCGGACCATTTGGCAAAAAACATTTGTGAAGGCTAGTGTGGCATTGCAGACTACTTGCACATTCATAGATTGGCATTTTTTTTTTAAATTAACATGTGTCCTCATCACGTGGACCGACCCTATCAGGAGAAATGGTAAGACTACATCGAATACTCATAAAGCCTACTGAAATGATACATAATTGGTGGGGTGCAAACTCTACTTATGTAGCCATGGTTTGACAGAAGCTGGTCATTGTCACTGACCTTTACAGCCACATGGGTCCAATCCACTGCACCATTGACATTGGGGAAGTTAGCCACTTCAAAAAAATAACATTTATTTTGGTGCTTATTTGTTCAGGTGCAGTTGATGGGAACTTGATACATCTCTGCACATGACGACACAGTGCATTTCTTCTACCAGATCTGTTGTGTTATATTCTCCTACATTCAATTAACATTTCCACAAACTTCAGAATTTTTCCATTCAAATGATACCAAGAACATGCATATCCTTGCTTCTGGGCCTGAGCTACAGGCAGGCAGTTAGATTAGGCTCTGTCTTCAGGCGGAAATAGAGAAGAAGTGATGTAGCCATAGTCATTAAATAAAAGCTTTTCAAATTAACATTTACGTGGATGTTTTTAGTTATAATGTATTTTTTTAAATACTCTCCTCCTGACACCAGTCTGCACAAGACAAAGGTTTAGCTGTCCTAGAGCTTAGTGCATTTCCAAGAAGAAATCCCAAAACATTATTTTTAAGAATTTAATTCATTCTTAACTTCTTTCTTATGAAGAAACAGTAAAAAAAAAAAAAAAAAAAGCGTAAGGACATTTCACTTTATTGAGGAAATGCAGCGTTTAGTAAGTTTCTTCTTAAGTATAAACTTCAGGAAAAAAATGTCCCTTAGAAAGAAAATTCATTTTAAGGAGGTTTTGTGGATCTGGGTCCGAGTTCAGCATATCAACCAGCTAATTATTAGAATAATGTGTTTTAGATTAGGGTTGGAGTGAAAACCTACATGAACCGGGTTGGAGTTAAAACCTACAGGAGGGTAGCTCTCCAGGAACAGGGTTGGAGTGAAAACCTACAGGACGGTAGCTCTCCAGGAACAGGGTTGGAGTGAAAACCTACAGGACGGTAGCTCTCCAGGAACAGGGTTGGCGTTAAAACCTACAGGACGGTAGCTCTCCAGGAACAGGGTTGGAGTGCGCTGGTGTAGAGAGTGTGCTTAACTAGACTGCCATAGTTATTCTAACTGAGGCACTGCTAAAGACATCAGAATCAAATCACAACAACATTATCAATAAAGTGTTTGTGTGTGTGTCAGTGACAGAGAGAGAGAGATGGTAGAGAGGGAGAAGTAGAATGTTGGTATGCTTTAATTGTGGTCTTTACTTGTGCCAAAGTGTCATGATGCGCAATCACACGCGCACTTCAAACCACTAGACCAGCGTAGATCTTCTGAAATGAGTCTTCCCAGTCTGAGGTTGACACACGTGATAGACACATGTACACTCTATTTTACACACACACCTCGACTCACATACCTCATCTCACAACTCATCTCACACCTCATCACACACATCTCATACCTCATCTCACACACCTCATACCTCATCTCACACATCTCATACCTCATCTCACACATCTCATACCTCATCTCACATACCTCATCTCACACACCTCATACCTCATCTCACACCTTATGTCACCCCCATCTCACACAACTCATCTCGCACCTCATACCTCATCTCACACCTCCTCTCTCACACCTGATGTCACCCCCCATCACACACAACTCATCTCATACCTCATCTCTCACACCTTATGTCACCCCCATCACACACAACTCATCTCACACCTCATACCTCATCTAACACATCTTATACCTTATCTCACACACCTAATCGAACACCCTATCTCTCACATCTCATCACACACCTCATATCACATCTCATCTCAGACCTTATAGAAATTCTCAGGAAGAGAATTCACAATGATCAAATAGAAACAGCCAGAGTGAACGGTTCATGGACAAAACCCCACCCACACACCTCTCTCTTCTCTCTTCACCCACACACCTCTCTCTTAACCCACACACCTCTCTCTTCACCCACACACCTCTCTCTTCTCTCTTCACCCACACCTCTCTCTTCTCTCTTCACCCACACACCTCTCCCTTATCTCTTCACCCACACCTCTCTCTTCACCCACACACTTCTCTCTTCACCCACACCTCTCTCTTCACCCACGCCTCTCTCATCCACTCTCTTCACCCAAACCACTCTCGCTCTCTCTTCACCCACACCACTCTCTCTTCACCTGAACCTCTCTGTCTCACCCTTGTCTCTCTCTTCACCCACACCTCTCTTGCTCTCTCTTCACCCACACCTCTTTTCTCTTTCTCTTCACCCACACACTGCTCAATTTAACGCAGTAGTCTTTATTGACATGGCAAATTAAGTTACTTACATTGTCAAAGTATACAGTACATATAGCAAAAATGGTGGGACCAACGGCAATAATAACAGTAGTAGTAGTGGAAATGTGATTACCATTAACAGGAACTACAACAACAATATCCATGAGAATAATAATACATTAAAGCAATAGCAGTAGACCAGTCTCAACATGACTGAGAAGTCCCATGACATGGTATACGAAAGCCAAAACTAAATGGGAAATATTGACATTACATTGCACTCTTCACTGGCTGTCCCTCAGGTTGGCAGGAGGACAAATATTTGGCTGCCAAAACTGCACATTTTGGCTTTTCACCCAATAAACGTTTGATTCATTCTTTAGCTATAGTTTCGAATTCTTTGTACGGAATTAGAATTTTGGGAAAGAAATACTCTCTTAAGTCTGAATATTTGTCCCAGTGTAATGGGAAATGCAGCTCTATCTCTACCTCTCCCCTGGAGCAGAGGGAGCACAGCCTGTCCTCTCTGGGCAGCCAGGTTTGCCTTTGATGACCTGTCTCTATTTTATTTTTATTTCACCTTTATTTAACCAGGTAGGCTAGTTGAGAACAAGTTCTCATTTACAACTGCGACCTGGCCAAGATAAAGCAAAGCAGTGCGACACAAACAACAACACAGAGTTACACGTGGAATAAACAAACATACAGTCAATAACACAATAGGGGGGTCTATATACAAGGTGTGCAAATAAGGTAAGGTAAGGTAATAAATAGGCCATAGTGGTGAAATAATTACAATATAGCAATTACAGTTTTTCTCAGTCGCTTTGGTGCATTTTTCACATCATCCCTAAGATGTGCGAAATAATAAGTGCATTTCTCAGAAAAATTTGTACAAACTGCAATATACAATAGACATGTTTCTAAAGCTAGTCAGTCACTAAAAATCCTTAGTACATCTCTCAAAAGTAAATATTCATGCCAATGATCATGTCAGTGTCATCAGAATGATAAGGTCGTCAAAATGTTTAGGCATGTTGTCAATGTAACTGTGTACTTTGACAGTATTACCTGATGTAAACTTAGGCTACAGTTTGGATGACAGTTACTGTATTGAAAATGCACAAGGCTGCACTTCTATGGCATATACCAATTTCAACAGTACTATTTACATATTACTGTATGTGGGTTATTGATTGAAAGAGACTAGACAACCCAAGGGGCACAAAGGAAAAAAAACTAAATTAGAAAGAAACACAGGAAACCACCCCTAAGGCACAACTTTGCCCGCAGCACTGTTGTGCTGTCTCTACACATCCAGACATTCCTGTCTGTCGGCCCACATATTCTCATCCACATCACACCGGATATTTTCCCTTCCAATGCAACATGGAAAGAATCTTTTGGAATGCCTTATCCATCCTCTGCAGGCGTCTACTGTGATGTCCTCACATGCTGCATCCATTGCAGCCAGCAGGGTCATCTGTGTGTGTGGCTGACGATCATACACCTTCCACCTCCATGCTGAAAATAACTCCTCAATTGGGTTAAGGAATGGTGAATAAGGTGGGAGGAATTCTATAAGCATCCTCAGGTGGGTCACAAACCATTGCCTTATGATGTTTGATTGATGGAAACTCACATTATCACAAATGACCACATACTTTGGCAAATCCTCTCTAAACAGACCCCTCTCATCATCAGGGATGAGAGCCCTGTAGAGGGTCTCTAAGAAGTTGAGTAGATGCTGGGTGTTGTATGGCCCTATAAGGGGGATATGGGTTAGGACACCATGCTCCGAAATAGCAGCACACATGGTGATATTTCCTCCCCGTTGGCCTGGCAAATCCACAGTAGCTCTGTGACCGATGATATTCCGACCCGCCTTCTGCATTTGGTCAGGTTGAAGCCAGCCTCATCCACGTATACAAAGTTGTGAGAGGGTTCACTTGATTCCAACTCCATTATACGCTATATCCCAGAACACACAGTTGAATTTGTTTTGGTAAGGAAGAGTGACATAAAATGTACATATATTGCATGTTCCTTCCACAGCAATGGAAATTTGTGCAGTTTATGCTTACTGTACTATGTATCACTATAAAATATTGCTGTAATGTAGTTACATAGATATATGTTTTACCTGTACATACTGGTACCGTAGCTCCTTAACTCTGTCCTCGTTCCTTTGGAATGGTACACGGTACAGCGGTTTCATACTCATCTGTCGATGGTTGAGATGCTAACCGTATGGATGTTTTCAAAGACATCATTGTCTTCTATAATGGTCCTAGATACATGTCGTTTTTGGAACCTGTGATTAATGGTCAGAGCCCAGGTCTGACAGAACCTGTGATTAACAGTCAGAGCCCAGGTCTGACAGAACCTGTGCAGATGATCTAGGTGCTGCTGTATCTCCTCCTTCGTGGGAGACAGTAGCACCAGGTCATCTGCTTACTGCAGACCCTCCTTAGTGGGAGACAGTAGCACCAGGTCATCTGCGTACAGCAGGCCCTCTTTAGTGGGAGACAGCAGACCCTCCTTAGTGGGAGACATTAGCATCAGGTCATCTGCATACAGCAGACCCTCCTTAGTGGGAGACAGCAGACCCTCCTTAGTGGGAGACAGCAGACCCTCCTTAGTGGGAGACAGCAGACCCTCCTTAGTGGGAGACAGTAACACCAGGTCATCTGCATACAGCAGACCCTCCTTAGTGGGAGACAGCAGACCCTCTTTAGTGGAAGACAGTAGCACCAGGTCATCTGCGTACAGCAGGCCCTCTTTAGTGGGAGACAGCAGACCCTCCTTAGTGGGAGACAGTAGCACCAGGTCATCTGTGTACAGTAGACACTTGATTTCAGTGTTGTGTAAGGTGAGACCAGGTGCTGCCGATTTTTCTAATGTTTTTGCCAATTCTTTAACTTCTTATGGCTGCAATCCCGTTAACGGATATGACAACAGCCATTTTCAAAACATCAACAATCTCATAATTAAAATTCCTCAAACATACCATTTTAAAGCTATTCTTGTTGTTAATCCCACCACAGTGTCCGATTTCAAATATGCTTTACAGCAAAAGCACCACAAACGATTATGTTAGGTCACCACATATAGCCACAGAAAAACACAGCCATTTTTTTCAGTCAAAGAGAGGAGTTTCAAAAAGCAGAAATGGAGATAAAATTAATCACTAACCTTTGATGATCTTCATCAGATGACACTAATAGGACTTCATGGTTACACAATACATGTATGTTTTGTTTGATAAAGTTCATATTTATCAAAATATGAGTTTACATTGGCGCGTTACATTCACTAATTCCAAAAACATCCAGTGATTTTGCATAACCACATCATTCCACAGAAATACTCATCATAAATGTAGATGATAATACAAGTTATACACATGGAATTATAGATATACCTCTTCTTAATGCAACCGCTGTGTCTGATTTTTAAAAAAACATTACGGAATAAGCCAGCCATGCAATAATCTGAGACGGCGCTCAGAAAAATTAGACACAATTAGCCGCCATGTTGACGTCAACATAAACAAGAAATTACATGATAAATATTCCCTTACCTATGATGATCTACATCAGAAAGCACTCCAGGAATCCCAGGTCCACAATAAATGTTTGTTTTGTTCGATAATGTCCGTTATTTATGTCCAAATACCTTATTTTGTTAGCGTGTTTGGTATACATATCCAAACGCTCATTCTGGTCAGCGTTACATCGGACAAAAAGTTATATTACAGGTCGAAGAAACATTTCAAACTAAGTAAAGAATCAATCATTATGTTTTTAACATATAGCTTCAATAAAGTTCCAACCGGAGTATTCCTTCTTGTCTTCATGAGCAATGGAACGCAAGTGGTTACCATGAGGAATACGCGTAATCAGAAAATGGCTGACTGCCAGACACCTGAAAGATTCTGCTATCATTCACTCCCACAACACCATAGAAGTCTCATTATAATTTATATTGATGGTTGACATCTAGTGGAACCCCTAGGCATTGCAACATCATTGATATCTCAAGGGGATTTCATTGGGGACTCTGGTGAATACATACAAAGCTTAGATTTCTCACTTCCTGTTTTGATTTCGCCTCAGGAATTTGCTTGCCATATGAGTTATGTTATACTCACAGACATCATTCAAACGGTTTTAGAAACTTTAGAGTGTTTTCTATCCAATACTAATAATAATATGCATATATCAGTGACTGAGACGAGGAGCAGGCCGTTTACTTTGGGTATCTTATTCATCCAAGCTACTCAATACTGCCCCCCGCCATAAGAAGTTAATGTAGATGTGAAGTAGTGTTGGACTTATTGGGCAGCCCTGTTTCACTCCACTTCGCTGAGAGAAGAAGTCTGTTTGCTTGTTGCCAATTTTAACCACATTTGTTTTTAGTGTACATTGATTTAATAACATCATGTGTTTTCCCTCCAATATCACTTTCTATTAGTTTATAAAAAAAGACCTTTGTGCTAAATTGAATTAAATGCTTTCTTGATTTTGTTTTGCTTTACTTGTTTATCAATTAGTGTGGAGGGTATTGGTGGTTTGATGTGTGGTAATTTGTTAAAAATCCAATCTGGCTTCTGCTCAGGACGTTTTCCCCAAGTTGCTGTTAACGCAAATTCCTCTAATTATTTGAGTCAAATTTGTCTCCCTTTTTATAGATTGGTGTGATCAATCCTTGGTTCCAAATATCGGGGGAAATACCAGCAGTGAGGATAATGTTGAGTTTGAGTATAGCCAATTTGAATTTGTGGTTTGTATATTTGATAATTTCATTTAAAATACCATCAGCACCGCAAGTCTTTTTGGGTTGGAGAGTGCATAGTTTTTCCAATAATTATTCTTCTGTAATTGGGGAATCCACAGGATTCTGATAGTCTTTGACTGCTGATTAAAGGTAATGTGTAATTGTTCTTGTATATCTTGTTGTTCTGGGCTCTTTGTTATATTTCTGTAGAGGTTTGCTAAGTGATTTCACCACATCACCACTTTGGATAGTCAATTCCTCATGATGAGGTTTGTTTAATATATTCCAATTCCCCAGAAATGGTTTCATTCTATTCGCCTTATGTAGCCCACACATTTGACCCAGTTCCATTCGAACGCGATTGTGTTTGTGTTTCCGTTTTTACAACTTCTGTCAATGCTAGCTAATTACATCAGAGCGGCGGCTAGCTAATAATTAAAAAACGTGCATCATTAACCTCTTGAGTCGACCCGGGACGCAAGTGTCCCATCTAGACATCTGGAAATGCAAATGCGCTACGCTAAATGCTAATAACACTCGTTAAAACTCAAACGTTAATTAAAATACACATTCGGGGTACTGAATTAAAGCTACACTCGTTGTGAATCCAGCCAACGAGTCAGATTTTTAAAATGCTTTTCGGCGAAAGCATGAGAAGCTATTATCTGATAGCATGCAACACCCCTAAATACCCGCAGGGGACGTAAACAAAATAATTAGCATAGTCGGCGCTACACAAAATGCAGAAATAAAATATAAAACATTCATTACATTTGACCATCTTCTTTGTTGGCACTCCTAGATGTCCCATAAACATCACTATTGGGTCTTTTTTTCGATTAAATCGGTCCATATATAGCCTAGATATCGATCTATGAAGACTGTGTGATCAAGGAAAAAAACACAGTTTTATAACGTAACGTCATTTTTTTTTAATTAAAAAAGTCCAAGATAAATAAACTTTCACAAAACACTTCGAAATACTTTTGTAATGCAACTTTAGGTATTAGTAAACGTTAATAATCGATCAAATTGATCACGAGGCGATGTATATTCCGGGTAAATCTCAACCAAAATATCCGGTCAGAGACCGGAAGAAATGGGCTGCCTCTTGTCCGTTTGACCAAGAAACAAATCCTAGGCAAATGACAAGACTGTTGACATCGTGTGGAAGCTGTAGGTATTGCAACCTCAGCTCCAGGTATTGTGGTTTCTATTCAACAATACGTTCAAGTGGCACATTGATATATTTTCCCATTTTCAGTGATCAGATTTTCCTGCGCTTTTCGATGAAACGCACATTCTGTTATAGTCACAGCCGTGATTTAACCAGTTTTAGAAACGTCTGAGTGTTTTCTATCCACACATACTAATCATATGCATATACTATATTCCTGACATGAGTAGCAGGGTGCTGAAATGTTGCGCGATTTTTAACAGAATGTTCGAAAAAGTAGGGGGTCGACTTAAGAGGTTTTAACACATCTTATTAACAAATAAACAAAAACAAAACATGGCTCAAATTTGGGAACAGACACAAATGGCTTCACCAGGAGGGACAGGGATTGGTCATTTGAAGGTCGATGTTCAGCCCAGCCAATCAAGCAGCTCTTACCACTCTGCTTGGGACAACAGCGGTTAAGTAGAAACGGCTGGATGCTCTTGCATCGCTGGCCTTGGAAAGTCATGCGGCCTCCATGTTGTGGAAGGTCGGCTAATAAGCAAAGTCGCTTGCATTTCTATGTCTAACATTACTTAACATAAGCGATCACAGCATACAAGCAGCCTACATGTGTTGTGGTGACAGTAACTATAGTCCATAGATTATGACAGAGTTCTCAGATGATATCTATGATCAATCTCCGCATTTATTACTTGGTCTTGTAATTGATGTTTATAGCCTATTTTCTTTGTTCCTTTCATAGAAGAAAGTTTCGTAATACTGCCTTATCTAGACACAGAAGGGATAAAATATTCAGGCTTAACCAAACGTTTTGTTGGATGAAAGCTGAATTGACAATGTCCTTATTTATTGTTTATGTTAATATCATGTATTTGTGGATAAACAGAACTGCTGTATTAATGATTAATGATTCTGTAAGTATCCTGTCAAATCTCATGTTGGTGAAGCAGGTTTATGGAGTCCAGGTGAGTAGGGTATAAAGTAGGGTATAAAAAACATGTCAGCATCACATGTATTTCTTTAGTGCCTTTAGTGTTATTGTTTTTTTCTGGTTGAATAAGATTTGTCAAATATCCTTGTGGTTGGGGTGTAATGCCTAAAGTTTGGTAGGTATAAGTGGTCTCATCTCATTGGGAACAATAGCAAGGTAAATTTATGATGAAACATGCATGTGTTTTGATGAAGTTGATCACATAGTCCTCAGTCACACAATAGTTAATAATGGGATTTTATTTTATTTTTTGTAACAAACATTATATCACCGGTGCAGAATGCAGTGTCCAGAGGGCTAACTGGCATAGCGTACACAGATGAGCAGCGACAATGGAATGCAGGGACTCGGAGGAACCTTGAGCCAAAGCGGTTAAACAGCATAACTGTCCATAAGGACAGTGACCAATATGCAGAAAAGAGTCCAGAATGTCCACCCCTGCCTCCCACTCCTGCATTCCACTCACGGGAGGAATTGAATAGGAGCCTGAGACACCTGAATCTGCCTTTGGGGAGTCTGCTCTATAAGTGTGTTAGTGCTGATCCGAGCGTAACATCACAGCCAGTAGCATCCCAGGTAAAATTGGACTGAAAGGAATATTTATTTGTGGCTGTACCATTTTAATGTATTTGAAGATAGTGAGCTGATGGCCTCCCAGTGGCTGGAAGACTGTGGATACTCTGTGAACCACAGAGGCACTGTTGTCAGTGTCGAAGAGCCATGGCTATCAGCAAGCCCTGGCGGGAGTGCTGAACTCCAAGGAGCTGTCGGATAATCAAGTGTCCTGTCATAGGGAAGGGCTGTGATTCGCTAGATGATGTCATCAATGGGGAAGCCTGTGATGTGAAGGTGGTGGAGGGCACACCCCAAATGCAACCACATGGGCCACGTGGCTACTACATGCAGGTGCAAACTGGTATGTTTTGCATAGGACTGAGAGAAAGTAAGGTGCTCATCTGGACTCCGTCCCACACAAGTTGTCATTCCTGTTCCCTATGATGCACAGTCCTGTGCAGAGGCTGTTCTGAGGTCGAAGGCATTCTACTCAACACACATGCTGCCATTTATTGTTGAGGAGAATCAGGCAGGCAGATTGTCACTGAGTGACAAATATATGCAGCTCTGTATGGAGTATGTAGTCAGATGTCTCTCCTGTTTGCAGTTACTATTAACATATTGTTTTGACGTCCGGATGAAAAGCCCAAAGTAAACTGCCTGTTACTCAGGCCAGGATATGCAGAAGCTAGGATATGCATTTAATTGGTAGATTTGGATAGAAAACAGTCTTAAGTTTCTAAAACTGTTAAAATAATGTCTGTGAGTATAACAGAATTGATATGGCACTCAAAACCCCAAGTACAAACCATCCCCCCAAAAAAAGATTCAGCCTACCACTGTTTTCAATGGCCGTCACTTTTATTATAAGTTTGAAAACCTCCCAGATTGCAGTTCCTAGGGCTTCCACTAGATGTCAACAGTCTTTAGAAAGAGTTTCAGGCTGGTTTTTATGGAAAAATTAGATAGAAGTTGTAGTTTTTCTAAGTGGCTCCCATTTTATTTTGGCTGTAGTGTTTTCATGCGCGTGGAGGAAAGTGGTTTCTTTGTTATTTATCTCCGGTAATGAACATACTATTCCCCTTCTTAAATGTTATTGTTTATTTACGTATTAGGGTGCCTAAGGTTTGATTATAAACCTTGTTTGACTTGTTTGGATACGTTTATTGGTAACGTTTGGGTTTCATTTTGTATGCATTTTGATGGAGGGAAACTGGGTGGATTATTGACTGAAGCGTGCTAGCTAACCTGAGTTTTTGTGGATATAAAGGACTTTATCGAACAAAAGGACCATTTGTAATGTAGCTGGGACCTTTTGGAGTGCCAACAGAAGAAGATCTTCAAAGGTAAGGCATTTATTATATCACTATTTCTGACTTTCGTGTCGCATCTGCCAGGTTGAAAAATGTTTTTCATGGTTTTGAATGCTGGGCGCTGTCCTCAGATAATCGCATGGTGTGCTTTCGCCGTAAAGCCTTTTTGAAATCTGACACAGCGGCTGGATTAATAATAAGTTAAGCTTTATTTTTAAGTATTACACATGTATTTTCATGAATGTTAAATATTTATGTTTCTGTTGTTTCTGTAATTTCACCGGATGTTGTCGAGGTCGTCGCTTGCGGAACGCCTGCGCTAGAAAGGTGAATGCATCAACTGTCACAGTATTATGGAAATGGTTTTTATGGCTTTGTTTTTTATTCATATTCATGAGTAATGTAAAACAAATAATTAAGTCAAGTTGTTATAAAATGAATTGACATTTACTTAACGTAACTTTTTACAACTTTAATTCATATTTGGAAATCGACCTTGTAAATGGCATGTGACTAGTCAGTTCATTCAGCATTTTATTGAATTATATCACCATGCAGGTTACACAGGGCAGCACAGATTCAACGTGTTTTGTCCATTTTAGATGAGAGGTTGATTGGCACCGTCTGTGAGATGATTCTAAACCGTTTGAGCCTTTGAATTAAGCATTCCATATGAACCCTCACGTTAGCTATCCATCTTGTAGATGTGGTGTCCTCCTCTGACAGCTGCGCGCCTCTTTTTGTGAAGGCTGGAATTGTTCATTTGACCTTCCACTCCTGTAGCATATCACGGAATGTGAAGCCCCGGGCAGCCATGACCTCATCACCTGGACAGAGGTACTCCAGGAACCCAGAATCTGATGTTATATATTTGTCGCTAAATCTACCTCCATATGCTGAGGGGATAAACATCAGTAGACCACCAGGTGCAATGGCCACCAGGTACTTGGTAGTGTTCTGGGCGTAGTAATGGCTGAATGACCCCCCTTGAATCCAGATTCTTACACTTCTGTAAAGCAGTTTCTGAGCAGTCAATCATGCCAGTTGTTCCTGGGTAGTGGTTCTTAAAACATTGTGGCATTCTAACACGGATGGTCTCCCCTGGCCATCGTGTCAATCCCAATAACTAATCACTCGACTGACAATCCTCTGGGAAACACCAAACCTTTCTGCTAGGTACTGCTGCAGCAAGTTGAGCTTCAGCTTCATCAGTGTCATCGGAAGTTGGTCTGTCAGGTCTAACTGAAAGCTGCCTTTGTAGAGGGTTAGAAGATGTTCCGTCAGGGTAGGAGAGAGGTGCTGCTGGGCACTGTGTCCCTGCCTCACAGGTAGTGGGGCTTTACGTGATCACCTGAGCTGTAGTTGTGATCACTTAGAGATGGGTCTTCCCATTGGGTTTGGGCATCCTTCTCTGGAGGCAGAACCATTCCTTCTATCTGTGTTGGCCAATCCCCAAATTTTCAATTTGATGAACACTTGAGCCTGTTGTCTCATCTGTCAAGAAATCAGTATGGCTCGTTAAGCAAGTCAATGGACAATTAATAACAAAACCATACAATAAAACACCATACTGCATGGATGCTCTTATAATATTTAATAATCATAACAATTAAGTATATATAAAATGGGAATGTTTTATTGAGTTGTAGAGGAAATAAATTGTGCTATTATGAGACTGTGCTTAGATAGAAGAGAGGGAGGGAGACACAAAATGAGAGCAGGCAAACTGCTCAAGCCTTAGGCTGACACGGAACCCAACATCGTGTATAGATTTATTTTGTCCCCCTACACCAAACGTGATCACGACACGCAGGTTAAAATATCAAAACAAACTCTGAACTAATGACATTAATGGGAACCGGTCGATAAGCATAAAACATTTATGCCAATTTAGCTAGTTAGCTTGCACTTGCTAGCTAATTTGTCCTATTTAGCTAGCTTGCTGTTGCTAGCTCATTTGTCCTGGGATATAAACATTGAGTTGGTATTTTACCTGAAATGCACAAGGTCCCCTACTCCGACAATTAATCCACACATAAAACGGTCAACCGAATCGTTTCTAGTCATCTCTCCTTCCAGGCTTTTTCATCTTTGAACTTATATGGTGATTGGTATCTAAACTTTCATAATATTACTACACCAACCGGCAACACAGTTCGTCTTTCAATCACCCACGTGGGTATAACCAATGAGGAAATGGCACGTGGGTACCTGCTTCTATAAGCCAATGAGGAGATGGGAGAGGCAGGACTTGCAGCGCGATTTGCGTCAGAAATAGAAAGGAGTTCTATTTTCGCCCTTGGCATCGCAGACGCGCGCGAGCAGTGTGGGTGCAATAATTGAACAACAGATTTCTAAAATTATTTTGCAACGCTCGTGCATGTGACGCACGCGGTGTGGTCAGCCTATTACCTGTCACTGATGACTGCCTGACCAACACCTTGACGCTTCTTCACAAGTGGAGCATTGTAGTCAGGCCATTTATCAGGTTAAGGAAGCTCCACTGTAGGATTCTTGTCAAAGAAGTGATAGGAAGAAGACACAAAGGGAAGTTTTGGTGGTTTCTTTAGGTTTTAACGCTTTGAGCCGCAAAGACTGTGTCTTCAGGAGGTGGATGCCGGTCGCATGGGGTTCCACAGGTATATTCAGATCGCCTAAGGGGTTGGTGTTCATAACATTGTTGTTGTAAAACTGCCTCCTTTTTCATTCAATTATTGTGACAGCCTCATACTGAACAAATAATGCTTGCCATGTTGATCAATTTTAGGATTTTGTCCGGTCCTGTCAGTGTAAAACTATCAATTTCTCAACTAAAAGTTCCGCTTTCACCTCCCACCACTAGCACGCGCTAGCGTCGCACGAATGTTGCCGGAAATAGAAACACAATTGCAACTAACTCGCCAAGATCCATCCAGCTGATTTCTAAAGTGGTGTTTGTATTGCTTCAGTGTTTCTCCATTTTAAAAGGTGACTATTTTTGTTCTCTGTGTTTTTGATTAGATATATTTCTCAATGGCCTCCTTACATTTCTTCAATCATTATCTAACCATTTTTCATTATCTATTATTTTGCTTCTTTAGATTAGCCAAGGAGGCTAATTTGTTAAATATAAAGTTTATGTTATAAACGGCCAAATGTCCACCTTCGTTGCTCTAGGAGAATGTTAAGGCTAAAAAGTTGTCCAGGAGAGATTTATTTTTTTGGCTGCTAATTGCTTGTGGGAAGATGTCTGTACTGTTTGCAATCCATCCATATAGGCCTGTTTTGTACCATGTAATTTATTGGGCCGTGATGCTTCATGGTTGGGTTCTGCTCTTCTCAGATACACTGTGATTTTACTGTGGTCTGAGAGAGCTGTTAGTGGGCTGACTGTGAAGGCTCTGAGACTCTGGGTTGAGGTCGCTGATAAATTAGTCTCTCTTCACCCACACATAAAGTGCATTCGGAAAGTATTCAGACTCCTTGCCTTTTTCCACATTTTGTTACGCTACAGCCGTATACTAAAATGGATTAAATTGTTTTTTTCCCCCTCATCAATCTACACACAATACCCCATAATGACAAAGCAAAAACATGTTTTTAGAGAAGTTTGCAAATGTATGAAAAAAATAGCCTAAAATGTCACATTTACACATATATTCAGGCTCTTTACTCAGTACTTTGTTGAAGCACCTTTGACAGCGATTACAGCCTCGAGTCTTCTTGGGTATGATGCTACAACCTCGGCACACCTGTACTTGGGAAGTTTCTCACCTTGTTCTCTGCAGATCCTCTCAATCTCTGTCAGTTTGGATGGGGAGTGTTGCTGCTCAGCTATTTTCAGGTCTCTCCAGAGATGTTTGATCAGGTTCAAGTCCGGGCTCTGGCTGGGCAACTCAAGGACATTCAGAGACTTGTCCCGAAGCCACTCCTGTGTTGTCTTGGCTGTGTGCTTAGGGTCGTTGTCCTGTTGGAAGGTGGACCTTTGCCCCAGTCTGAGGTCCTGAGTGTTCTGGAGCAGGTTTTCATCATGGATCTCTCTATACTTTGCTCTATATATAATATATATATATATTATCTTTCCCTTGATCCTGACTAGTCTTCCAGTCCCTGCTGCTGAAAAAAACATCCCCACAGCATGATGCTGCCACCACCATGCTTCATCATAGGGGTGGGTGCCAGGCTTCCTCCAGATTTGACACTGTATTCAGGCCAAAGATTTCAATCTTGGTTTCATCAGACCAGAGAATCTTGTGTCTCATAGTCTGAGATTCTATGTGAAGGGGTCTGAATACTTTCCAAATGCACTGTATCTCTCTTCACCCATACACCTCTCCTGCTCTCTCTTCACCCACACCTCTCTTTCTCTCTTCACCCACAACTCTCTTCCTCTCTTCACCCACAATACTCTTCCTCTCTTCACCCACAACTCTCTTCCTCTCTTCACCCACACACCTCTCTTTCTCTCTTCACCCACAACTCTCTTCCTCTCTTCACCCACACCTCTCTTCCTCTCTTCACCCACAACTCTCTTCCTCTTCACCCACACCTCTCTTCCTCTCTTCACCCACAACTCTCTTCCTCTTCACCCACACCTCTCTTCCTCTCTTCACCCACACAACTCTCTTCCTCTCTTCACCCACACAACTCTCTTCCTCTCTTCACCCACAACTCTCTTCCTCTTCACCCACAACTCTCTTCACCCACACACCTCTCTTTCTCTTATTACCCACACCTCTCTTTACCAACATCTCTCTTTCTCTTATTACCCACACCTCTCTCTCTTTACCCACACACCTCTCTTTACCCACACCTCTCTCTCTTTACCCACACCTCTCTCTCTTTACCCACACACCTCTCTTTACCCACACCTCTCTTTACCCACACCTCTCTCTCTTTACCCACACACCTCTTTCTCTTATTACCCACACCTCTCTCTCTTTACCCACAAACTCTCTTTACCCACACCTCTCTCTCTTTACCCACACACCTCTTTCTCTTTACCCACACCTCTCTCTCT
This sequence comes from Oncorhynchus keta, assembly GCF_023373465.1. Taxonomy (NCBI): domain Eukaryota; kingdom Metazoa; phylum Chordata; class Actinopteri; order Salmoniformes; family Salmonidae; genus Oncorhynchus; species Oncorhynchus keta. The sequence goes on from NC_068426.1 coordinate 8,281,495, forward strand.
TTACCCACACCTCTCTCTTTACCCACACCTCTCTTTCTCTCTTCACCCACATACCTCTCTTTACCCACACCTCTCTTCACCCACACACCTCTCTTTCTCTCTTTACCCACACACCTCTCTCTCTTTACCCACACCTCTCTCTCTTATTACCCACACCTCTCTCTCTTTACCCACACACTCTCTTATTACCCACTCCTCTCTCTCTTTACCCACACACTCTCTTTACCCACACCTCTCTCTTTACCCACACCTCTCTCTCTTTACCCACACCTCTCTCTTTACCCACACCTCTCTCTCTTTACCCACACCTCTCTCTTTACCCACACCTCTCTCTCTTTACACACACACCTCTCTTTACACACACCTCTCTCTATACCCACACCTCTCTCTCTTTACCCACACCTCTCTCTCTTTACCCACACCTCTCTCTCTTTACCCACACCTCTCTCTTTACCCACACACCTCTCTTTCTCTCTTCACCCACACACCTCTCTCTTTATTACCCACACCTCTCTCTTTACCCACAGACTCTCTTTACCCACACCTCTCTTTACCCACAGACCTCTCTTTACCCACACCTCTCTTCACCCACACACCTCTCTTTCTCTCTTTACCCACAACTCTCTTTACCCACACACCTCTCTTTCTCTCTTTACCCACACCTCTCTCTCTTTACACACACACCTCTCTCTCTTTACCCACACCTCTCTCTCTTTACCCACACCTCTCTCTCTTTACCCACACCTCTCTCTTTACCCACACCTCTCTTTCTCTCTTCTTTACCCACACACCTCTCTTTACCCACACCTCTCTTCACCCACAGACCTCTCTTTACTCTTTCACCCACACCTCTTTTCTTTTTACCCACAACTCTCTTCACCCACACACCTCTCTTTCTCTCTTTACCCACAACTCTCTTTACCCACACACCTCTCTTTCTCTCTTTACCCACACCTCTCTCTCTTTACCCACACACCTCTCTCTCTTTACCCACACCTCTCTCTCTTTACCCACACACCTCTTTCTCGTATTACCCACACCTCTCTCTCTTTACCCACAGACTCTCTTTACCCACACCTCTCTCTCTTTAACCACAGACCTCTCTTTACCCACACCTCTCTCTACCCACACACCTATTTCTCTTATTACCCACACCTCTCTCTCTTCACCCACACACCTCTCTTTACCCACACACCTCTCTTTCTCTTATTACCCACACCTCTCTCTCTTTACCCACAGACTCTCTTTACCCACACCTCTCTCTCTTTAACCACAGACCTCTCTTTACCCACACCTCTCTCTCTTTAACCACAGACCTCTCTTTACCCACACCTCTCTTTACCCACACACCTATTTCTCTTATTACCCACACCTCTCTCTTCACCCACACCCTCTCTTTACCACAGACCTCTCTTTACCCAACTCTCTTTAACCACAGACCTCTCTTTACCCACACCTCTCTCTCTTTACCCACACACCTATTTCTCTTATTACCCACACCTCTCTCTCTTCACCCACACACCTCTCTTTACCCACACAACTCTCTTTCTCTTATTACCCACACACCTCTCTTTCTCTTATTACCCACACACCTCTCTTTCTCTTATTAGCCACACACCTCTCTCTTTACCCACACATCTCTCTCCCTCTCTCTTTTCATTATTTTGTATTTCTCTCCTGCTATCATTCTTTCGATAAATAATTTAGTTAAACCCCCGACCTCTTTCGTTCCCATCAATCTGTGATTATTTTTTCTTCTTCTACCATTTACTCATTCCTAGTCTCTTTAGGTGCACCCTCCTCATCTCTCCTATCTCTGTTCTTACCCTCACTGTTCTGTTCTCTGTTCACTATTCAATGTTCTTTGTCTAGTGTCTAGTGTAGACTATAGTCAACCCCTATCTTTCCTGTCTCTCCCTCTTATGTGTCTTTCTGTCTGTCTTGTCTCATTCTTTGCAGTCAAACAGGCACTGCAAAATAACAGTTGAGGAGTCAGAGACAGGTCAATGGGGACCTCTTCTGGCGATTTCAGTGTACTACAACAGTTTGAGGACGAATTAAAAAAGGACTTGGCAGAGAAATATTGCTTCACAATATTACCGTTTTTTAAAACTTATCCTTATCCTTATCCTCTCAATATAGAGAATAGGAGAGAGAGAAGTGAATAGAGAATTGGGAGGGGTGGAGAGAGAAAGAAGGGGTCTATGATGTCAAATCAGTTCTAGGCCGTCATTGAAAATAAGAATTTGTTCTTAACTGACTGGTTAAATAAAGGTTAAATAAAGGTAAAATAAAAATTAAAAAAAACAATCTTGAGCACTATTTAATTTACCTTTATTTAACTAGGCAAGTCCATTAAGAACAAATTCTTATTTTCAATGACAGCCTAGTGGGTTAACTGCCTGTTCAGGGGCAGAACAACAGATTTGTACCTTGTCAGCTTGGGGATTTGAACTTGCAAACTTCCGGATACTAGTCCAATGCTCTAACCACTAGGCTACGCTGGACAAGTGGGCTGTACAAGTGACCCCAATCTGTCAACACAATACACACTGCTCTCTCACAGAAAGAAAGAGACACACACCGATGCACAAACACTACACATATCAATCAATCAATCACATTTTATTTATATAGCCCTTCGTACATCAGCTGATATCTCAAAGTGCTGTACAGAAACCCAGCCTAAATCCCCAAACAGCAAGCAATGCAGGTGTAGAAGCACGGTGGCTAGGAAAAACTCCCTAGAAAGGCCAAAACCTAGGAAGAAACCTAGAGAGGAACCAGGCTATGTGAGGTAGCCAGTCCTCTTCTGGCTGTGCCGGGTGGAGATTATAACGGAACATGGCCAAGATGTTCAAATGTTCATAAATGACCAGCATGGTCAAATAATAGTAAGGCAGAACAGTTGAAACTGGAGCAGCAGCATGGCCAGGTGGACTGGGGACAGCAAGGAGTCATCATGTCAGGTAGTCCTGGGGCATGGTCCTAGGGCTCAGGTCTTCCGAGAGAAAGAAAGAAAGAGAGAATTAGAGAACGCACACTTAGATTCACACAGGACACCGAATAGGACAGGAGAAGTACTCCAGATATAACAAACTGACCCTAGCCCCCCGACACAAACTACTGCAGCATAAATACTGGAGGCTGAGACAGGAGGGGTCAGGAGACACTGTGGCCCCATCTGAGGACACCCCCGGACAGGGCCAAACAGGAAGGATATAACCCCACCTACTTTGCCAAAGCACAGCCCCCACACCACTAGAGGGATATCTTCAACCAACAACTTACCATCCTGAGACAAGGCTGAGTATAGCCCACAAAGATCTCCGCCACGGCACAACCCAAGGGGGGGCGCCAACCCAGACAGGATGACCACAACAGTGAATCAACCCACTCAGGTGACGCACCCCCTGCAGGGACGGCATGCGAGAGCCCCAGTAAGCCAGTGACTCAGCCCCTGTAATAGGGTTAGAGGCAGAGAATCCCAGTGGAAAGAGGGGAACTGGCCAGGCAGAGACAGCAAGGGCGGTTCGTTGCTCCAGAGCCTTTCCGTTCACCTTCCCACTCCTGGGCCAGACTACACTCAATCATATGACCCACTGAAGAGATGAGTCTTCAGTAAAGACTTAAAGGTTGAGACCGAGTTTGCGTCTCTGACATGGGTAGGCAGACCGTTCCATAAAAATGGAGCTCTATAGGAGATAGACGCCCACCCGGACCCTCCCTATTGTTTTGAGGTGCGTTCGGGAGTCCGCACCTTAGGGGGGGTTCTGTCACGCCCTGGTCGAAGTATTTTATGTTTATCTTCATTTATTTGGTCAGGCCAGGGTGTGACATGGGTTTTTGTATGTGGTGTGTATGTAGTGGGATTGTAGCTTAGTGGGGTGTTCTAGGTAAGTCTATGGCTGTCTGAAGTGGTTCTCAATCAGAGGCAGGTGTTTATCATTGTCTCTGATTGGGAACCATATTTAGGCAGCCATATTCTTTGGTTGTGTTGTGGGTGATTGTCCTTAGTGTCTTGATGTCCTTATTCTGTGTTAGTTTGCACCAGTTTAGGCTGTTTCGGTTTTCATTGCGTTTTGTTGAGTTTGTGTTTTGATTCGTGTTACGTTGTTTTATTAAACATGGATCACAATCTACACGCTGCAGTTTGGTCCGACTCTCCTTCACCACATGAAAACCGTTACATGGAGATGTATCCACTCAGTCAAGTAGGCCTGCTAGTGGTAGTGGTGGAGATGTATCCACTCAGTCAAGTAGGCCTACTAGTGATAGTGGTGGAGATGTATCCACTCAGTCAAGTAGGCGTGGTAGTGGTGGAGCCAGCACCTCCACACGTGGAGATGTATCCACTCAGTCAAGTAGACCTACTCCGCGACCCACAGCAACGCAGTCTTCTATGGGCCAGTTTATGCAAAAGTCTATGTCTGTAGCAAAACCAGCCTAAATTAATATTGCATTGGCTAAAATGATTGCCACCGATTTCCAGCCATTTTCTATTGTGGAGGACAGAGGTTTCAGAAATTATAGCAATAGTCTAAATCCAATGTACACAATTCCAAGCAGGAAAACCCTTTCAAAATCACTTATTCCACAACTGTACGGGAGCACACAGGCTTCAGGGCGGGAAAGAGTCCAGAAAGCTACTGTAGTTTGCTTTACCACTGACTGCTGGACATCAAGGGTAACCACTTCTTACATGTCGGTTACATGTCACTTCATTGAAGATGGTTTGATGTCTAGCTGTCTTCTGGACTGCTTTGAGTTCAGCAACAGACACCTCAGAGAACTTGGCAGAGGAACTGTTGAGAGTGGCCAGAGAATGGCAAGTAAGATGGAAAAGTGGTCTGTTGTGTTAGCGACAATGCAGCGAACATAACCAAAGTCATTAACATTTTAAAATGGACCCATCATCCATGTCCTGCCCACACAATCAACCTGATTGTATGAGATGCTCTGAAGGTGTCACGCCCTGACCTTAGTGAGCTGTTTTATTTCTCTATTTGGTTAGGTCAGGGTGTGATGTGGGGTAGAGAGGGTCCCGCAGAAAGGGTCCCCAGTCCGGGGTCGGTGGCGAGGGTCCCCACACCAGGGGCGCCACCAAAGTGGGGTGAGCCAGAGGTGGAACGGGGTCTACGTCCCGCACCAGAGCCGCCACCGCGGATAGAGGCCCACCCCACATCACCCCCTGACCTAACCAAATAGAGAAATAAAACGGTGATGAAGCCCACTGCAGCTGTGGAATACTTCCACAGGAGCACAGTAGGTGCTGAAAAACTCAAGTCTACACAACGCCAGATGGGGATGCCCGAGCTGAGGCCTAAACAAGACTGCACTACGAGGTAGAATTCAACATTTTATATGTTGAAGCGGTTTCTTGAGTCAAATGATGCTATCATCTCTACCCTGGCCGTTGTCAATGCACCTGTTGATGCTCTGACCCAAGAGGAATGGGAGGTGGTGGAGGAGGTGTGCAGAGTCCTGGAACCCTTTGAGCAGGTCACTGGAGATCAGTGGAGAGGTACAGTAAGCAGTTATTACTACATCATTATTTAATCCAGTATTATATATGTATATGAGCAGTGATGAGAATGTAGTATCAATAGATAAAACATGAACCTGAACTAATAAGTTACTGTTCTCTCTTTTCAGCTATGTGACAGCCTCAAAAATGATACTCCTGTGTAAGGGTCTGCAGCCAATCACAGCCAGCCGCCAGAAAGAAGCAAATGTAACCGCAGGACATGTGACAGAGTTGATGGACACCCTGTGACAGAAAGTTCCACAGAATGGAATATAATCACGTGCTATCAGAAACTGCACTTGACTAAGAAGTTAGCCTTCAGTGATGCCAGAGCGATTGATGAGGCTCTTCAAAGAATAACCTCAGCAGCAGGGAGGGACAGCCCCAGCAGTCAGATGTCTCGGGCACCAGGGCAACATGAAGAAGAGGGATCAGATGGAGCAGAAGCACCAGCAGTAGTGCCACAAACATCTGCTGTTTGGATGCTGTTTGACGAGAGAGCAACTGGGGATGCAGCACGAAGGAATCCCTAAGCAGATGCCATAATGGAGGTCCGATCCTATTTGGAGGAGCAACTCTATGATCTGCAGATTCTCTGGGCTGGTGGAAGAACAAGGCCTCTGTCTCCCCACGGCTTACTAAAGTCATGACAGGGAGACTCTGCCTAGTGGCAGATGAACAAACCAGTGATGGGCCAATGATGGGCTCACCAAAAAGAGCCGTCTCTTTTGGCTCCCAAACGGCTCTGAGAGGGTCTTCTCGAAAACAGGACAAATAATTACTGAGAGAAGAAACCGCATCAGCCGAAAATGAGGCAGCTTGCATTTCTGAATGCAAATCTCTCAAAAAAGCTAAATATAGTCAGCATTTCTGTGTGCTGCTGGTTATAACATGGCAATCAAGAAGAGAGAGAAAAGAGGGCCCAGTTTAATGTTTTAAGTGGGATGCTGCAGTTTTGCACGTTAATTATTTTTCTTTGATATGGTGCAATATTCTATTATCATGTTGTTCAGATTGTATTTGTTTTGAATTGTTAGATTGATATGCACTTTGTTTATATACATAATTAAATGTTATACTTTAAATGCAAATGTTTAATAGCATTATTTTTCATAACAAACCAATGCATTTCAAAATACATCGTGGTTAAGGTAGAGTATGATTTCATTTAATCATTTAATTAGAATTATTTTAACACCATTCATAGTCAAAACTATCGCAAACTTTATGACTTGAAAAAATACAAAACATATTTTTTTTAAAGAGCGGTTTGGGAGCCAAACGAACCGGCTCACTGAAATGATCCGGAACGCCCATCACGCCCATCTGGGGTTACAAGACCTTTATTTCCTCATCACGTGATCTGGAATCGCAGCAGAAAAACAGGTATTGCTCGAGACAAAAAACTCCAAAGACATGACGATCACAGACGGCTCCCGTTGTACGATGGAAGTTATAGAAGTTGAGGAATTCTTGCGGAACCCTCCGCCCGGTTTCACCGTAGAAGCTGGCGACCGATTCGTGAAAAGCGATCCTGAAAACTGCTGCGTGTTCATCGATGACTTCGAGTTATCCAGAGGAGGAAAAGTAGTCTTCCAACACTCGCAGGGAAAGTAAGGAATATGTTCATTTTAAAAGTTTGATACATTAGTCAGCCTTGAAGATATAATTAATTCAGCTGAGCATCAACTTCTTAACTAGCAATCGAAAATGTATCCAACAATTTATTTTCTTTCAGGAAAATCACAGTGCGCAATTTGGGAGATTACACTCGCTTCAGGAAGAACCTAACCTCAAAAAAGATATATATACTGGTGTCTGCATGTGAAAGTAAACCTTCATCGACAGATAAGAAAGCTCCCAAAAACAGAAGAGGTACAACGTTTCACTGTTCTATCTATAATGGTCCTGTAGGCTGCAGCAGACACGGCGTGCTCTGCGCTGTCGTCCATGGTTTTCACAAATGACTTTTCATAACGTTACTCTTTACTGCATCAAATACCAGATTGCATATGTACAGGAGTAAATGTTAGCCCGATACAGTATATGTGTGTTGGTGGATATCAGCAGTACATACTTCTTAACCATGCAGTGAAACAACAACGTTATTTATGTATTTTTAACCTGGGCTGGCCCTTCCATATGGAGGTTATGAGTCACTCCCTGCTTCCCAAATTGTACCTTATTCCCTATATAGTACACTACTGTTGGCCAGGGCTATGGCCAATATATTGTACTATAAAGGGAATATGGTGCTATTTGGGACGTAACTGTGGTTTTTGACCAGTTGCAGGCGGTGCAGAGTGACCTTTTTAAGTGTGACTCACAGCCTAACTTAACACAGTGGCCTTCACAGGACTGACTGACTCTTTCTGATGCTCTTTCTCTCTGACTCTCTCTCCTCTTCTCCCTCCATCCCCAGTGCTCCAGCAGTATGTGGTGTCCATTGATGGCCATAACCCTCTGATCAAGTGGGAGATCGAGAGAGGCCTGGACAGGACTATCTCCTCTGTGGCTGGGGAGAGCTACAGGGTCGATGTGAGTTTGTCATTTTTTTTTGTTATAAAAATAACATTTTAAAGAGTGATTCTTAGATAAAAAGCTTATTTTCTTTACGCAGCCACCTCTCAAGATGTTGACATTGAAAATGGCATATTCATATTTATTATAATTTTTATATGTAAAGTTGAAATGCATTTTTCCCTCTGCTTTTTTTGTTTTCAGATTGACCTGTGTGATGCGTTGCGTGGCTGGGCAGGGGAGAGTTTCTGTCTCCTAGGCAACAGAGAGAAGGTCACACCCGTGTGGAAGGATACCTGCTTCACCCTGAAATATTACTCAGATGCCCTCTTTGACTTCCCACACTGGCTCGGGTTCAGCAAACGCCATTTCAAGGTCAAATATAATAAATGAATAAGGACTATTTATTTATAAATGTATCTGGAACGTTCCTCTTAGCTTATTGATGTATATTCTCTACTGCGGACAGTTTACTGCTGAATAATCTGTGTTTCTCTGAGTCTTACTTGTGGCCATCAAAGGGTGCGTCACAATAATATCTCTGTCCTCCTGAAGTGTGCACTTGTTCACAACTTCCCACCAATCTAAAAGCATTGAGATATGGTGGACACTCCCACCAGCCCATTGCTCTGCAATATTTATTTTATACCGGTCATTTGGTTGGGCCATAGCTAGAGATGGTTGGGCCATAGCTAGGGTGTCCACTCTGGGAGGGAGGAAGGAGGTGATTGGGCCTTAGCTAGGGTGACCACTCTGGGAGGGAGGAAGGAGATGATTGGGCCATAGCTAGGGTGTCCACTCTGGGAGGAGGAAGGAGATGATTGGGCCATAGCTAGGGTGTCCACTCTGGGAGGGAGGAAGGAGATGATTGGGCCATAGCTAGGGTGTCCACTCTGGGAGGGAGGAAGGAGATGATTGGGCCATAGCTAGGGTGTCCACTCTGGGAGGGAGGAAGGAGATGATTGGGCCATAGCTAGGGTGTCCACTCTGGGAGGGAGGAAGGAGATGGTTGGGCCATAGCTAGGGTGTCCACTCTGGGAAGGAGGTGGTTGGGCCATAGCTAGGGTGTCCACTCTGGGAGGGAGGAAGGAGATGATTGGGCCATAGCTAGGGTGTCCACTCTGGGAGGGAGGAAGGAGATGGTTGGGCCATAGCTAGGGTGTCCACTCTGGGAGGGAGGAAGGAGATGGTTGGGCCATAGCTAGGGTGTCCACTCTGGGAGGAAGGAGGTGGTTGGGCCATAGCTAGGGTGTCCACTCTGGGAGGGAGGAAGGAGATGATTGGGCCATAGCTAGGGTGTCCACTCTGGGAGGGAGGAAGGAGATGGTTGGGCCATAGCTAGGGTGTCCACTCTGGGAGGGAGGAAGGAGATGGTTGGGCCATAGCTAGGGTGTCCACTCTGGGAGGAAGGAGGTGGGCCATAGCTAGGGTGTCCACTCTGGGAGGAAGTAAAACCAACACATGTTTATTTACTTTGTGATTTCTTCCCTGTAGATCTCCTACCATGGAAGATGAGACCTCAGCAAGAATCAATAATTACTATTTGATGGGCAAGAAGACTGGACATGGGCCAAATATGATCTATTATATTGACAAGGTAGCCGAGTGACCACTCCTTAACAATGGAAATGCATGTCCTCAATGCTTGAATGTAACTGAGGTCAGGTGGGACCATACTAGCCAATGAGAGGGCAGATATGTGTGTGAACAACAGGCACAACCAAGTCATTTTTCGCAAAGCTGTCGGAATGCCACCTGCATCCACTTATATCAATCAGTACATTTGAAACAGTCTAAAAATTACAAACTTCTATTGAAATCAAATTAGCCCCATGTATTTCTACACTCATAGACCTCCATACAAAAAGGGTCTTATCTCACACGGACATATTTAGGGCGGTAAAATCCTCTCGCTTCGCCTCTTCCAAGGCCCATGTTTCAGTGGACAGCGACACCTGTCAGTTGAAGTGAGAAGCTGGGATACCTTCTGCCTGCTACGCAGGATTCCACCACTGGGAGGAGCTGTTTATCAGTAGACTGGATCATCTCGTTTAATGTAAGACATGGATGGTCAGTTCAATGCTGCTGCTTTGGGTTGAGAATTTAATCCTCAGCTGCACCGTTATGTCACTGGGAAGATGGAGTAAGCCAGTCGGCAAGAAACTATTGAAAGAACAGCCCAAAATACTTTACAATAAGTTGTTTTATATACAGTGCCTTCAGAAAGTATTCACACCCCTTGACTTTTTCTACATTTTGTTGCGTTACAGCCTGAATTTAAAATGGATTAAATTGAGTTTTTGTTACTGACCTACACACAATACCCCATAATGACAAAGTGGAAGGATGTTTTTAGACAATTTCAAAAATATTTAAAAATTCATTCATAAAAAAAAATAGTTTTAAGTATTCAACCTCTTATGGCAAGTCCTAAATAAGTTCAGAAGTAAACAATCCACATAATAAGTTTACATGGATTCACTGTGTACAATGATAGTGTTTAACATGACTTTTGAATGACTACCTCATCTCTCTACCCAACACACAATTATCTGTAATGTCCCTCAGTTGAGCAGTGAATTTTAAAAAGAATAATGGGCAAATGTTGCACAACCCAGGTGTAAACTCTTAGAGACGTACCCAGAAAGACAGCTTTAATCGCTGCCAAAGTTGCTTCTACAAAGTATTAACTCGAGAGTATTTCTGTATTTACTTCTCAATATATTTGGAAAACATTTGTAAAAACAGGTTTTCACTTCATCATTATGGGGTATTGTGTGTATCTGGGTGAGAGGGGGAAAAAAATCGAATCCATTTTGAATTCAGGCTGTAACACAAAATGTAGAATAATTCAAGATGTATGAATACATTCTGAAGGCTATGTACATTGTTAGAAAACATTTTAAAATTGTGTATGGTGACGTGATTTCTAGAACATCAGGCGACGTGATTTCTAGAACATCAGGTGACATGATTTCTAGAACATCAGGTGACGTGATTTCTAGAACATCAGGTGACGTGATTTCTAGAACATCAGGTGACGTGATTTCTAGAACATCAGGTGACGTGATTTCTAGAACATCAGGCGACGTGATTTCTAGAACATCAGGCGACGTGATTTCTAGAACATCAGGCGACGTGATTTCTAGAACATCAGGTGACGTGATTTCTAGAACATCAGGTGACGTGATTTCTAGAACATCAGGTGACGTGATTTCTAGAACATCAGGTGACGTGATTTCTAGAACATCAGGTGACGTGATTTCTAGAACATCAGGCGACGTGATTTCTAGAACATCAGGTGACGTGATTTCTAGAACATCAGGTGACGTGATTTCTAGAACATCAGAACATCTAGAACATCAGGTGACGTGATTTCTAGAACATCAGCGACGTGATTTCTAGAACATCAGGTGACGCATCAGGTGACGTGATTTCTAGAACATCAGGTGAATTTCTAGAACATCAGGCGATTTCTAGAACGTGATTTCTAGAACATCAGGCGACGTGATTTCTAGAACATCATTTCTAGAACATCAGGCGACGTGATTTCTAGAACATCAGGCGACGTGATTTCTAGAACATCAGGCGACGTGATTTCTAGAACATCAGGCGACGTGATTTCTAGAACATCAGGCGACGTGATTTCTAGAACATCAGGTGACGTGATTTCTAGAACATCAGGTGACGTGATTTCTCGAACATTTGAATGTAGATGTTGAGATGTATGCTCTTCAGATGAAGGGTCACCTTGGACTGACTTTAGAAACTGTTCAAATGTCATTTAGAGGGATAGCTGTGGCATATCAACATATTTTATACATTTTCAATAGAATTCAATACTTTGTAGCTGTTGTGTTTTTATTTTGCCAGACAAAAATATTTCAAAAATAAAGAATATAAAACATGAAATGATTGAGCACAGAAGTGGATAATTGCACCACGTTGAATCACCCATCACAACACCACACTTGCTACCCTTGCACTGTGCAAATACACACAGACACAAAACAGACTTTATAGTCACTTTCCGTAGTACCTCAACACAGACACAAAACAGACTTTATAGTCACTTTCCGTAGTACCTCAACACAGACACAAAACAGACTTTATAGTCACTTTCCGTAGTACCTCAACACAGACACAAAACAGACTTTATAGTCACTTTCCGTAGTACCTCAACACAGACAAAACAGACTAGTCACTTTCCGTAGTACCTCAACACAGACACAAAACAGACTTTATAGTCACTTTCCGTAGTACCTCAACACAGACACAAAACAGACTTTATAGTCACTTTCCGTAGTACCTCAACACAGACACAAAACAGACTTTATAGTCACTTTCCGTAGTACCTCAACACAGACACAAAACAGACTTTATAGTCACTTTCCGTAGTACCTCAACACAGACACAAAACAGACTTTATAGTCACTGCTGTAGTTCAGGGAATGAGGAGTAGAGCAGAGGCTGCGTTGGTGATCGTTTCCATGGTGTCTTTATAGTCGTTGCCGAAGTAACGCACCAGCAGGAAGTTGAAGATACCCACAATGCACATCAGGATGAGGAAGGCCAGGACGCGTTTCCCAAACAGGAACCCTGGAGTGCTGACAGACAGAAACACAGTTGATTAGTCACACACACATACAAAACAGCAGTCAGTTACAGATACATACTTTACACACACACACACACTCTCACCTCTGAGATGTCTGACCCATGTACCCGACAAAGTACTTCTGCCTGGCCACCAGGTAGATGATCCCTGCAAAGGCAGCAGGAGCTGAACACACCAAGATCACAGACTGTTAGCTAGATGAAAAGAGAGACTGGGGAATGTTACAGTATCTGTGTGATGATTTACCTTGATTAAGGCAGAGCCCAGCACACCACATCACTGCTAGGAAGGTAGGGTAGGAATCCATACAGTTACGACTGTGGAGACAGACAAGAGAAACACATGATGAAAACCCCAGTTAGGCCTAGATTCAATCAGATCAAGGGTTAACCGGGCGCTAGGAGACACATGCATAGCAGTGTGTTTTGGCGATGTTGGAGGTGTCACTACAGTCCCTGGTTCAAATCCAGGCTGTATCACTATCCGGCCATAATTGGGAGTCCCATAGAGCGGCGCACAATTGGCCGAAGCGTTGGCCGGGGTAGGCCGTCATTGTAAATAAGAATTTGTTCTTAACTGAGTTGCCAAGTTATTTAAAGGTTAAAAAGTAATAATCCACACTTGCCCGACTCGTGTTAGAAGTTCAGAGCGAGAAAGTGTAGGCTATACAGAAATAATTACGCTCCAACTGAAAAATCATTCAATTAAATAATGATTTCTAGCATCTTAATGGAGGTGTAGATTACAGTTTACATGGGATTTCTGTTGATGTGACTCAGCATAGCCAATGGCAATGCCCGCTTTAGGTATAATTTACATTTTAGTCCTTTAGCAGAGGCTCTTAACCAGATAATAGTTATTTTTAAGACAGGAGTCAACCCAACATTCTGACATGTTATTAACAAATAAATACATGATTACATCCCTCACTTCCCTCACTGTGTGTGCGTGCCCGTGAGTTGTGCGTGCCCGTGAGTTGTGTGTGTGTGTGCCCGTGCGGTGTGTGTGTGCGTGCCCGTGCAGTGTGCGTGCCCGTGCGGTGTGTGTGTGTGTGTGTGCCCGTGCCCGTGCGGTGTGTGTGTGTGTGTGTGTGTGTGTAAATGCTGGTGTTGCAAATACCCCAATCTACCCAACCGAGTCCACACGGAAGCCACTTGTGGCTTCGACAGCTCTACCTAAGTTCCACCGCTATGTGGATGTTGGCTAATGCAGATCTGATTGAAATAGAGCCCTTAGGCTTAGACAGTTTGATGCTGAAATTACAGTGAATACAAACACACACTGAGACTCGACTCGTATGAAGTGTTCGGCTTCTAATCCATACAGTGGAAACTCAGCATTACAGCGCGATTGACATGTAAAGGCAATGTTCTTGCTTTAGCGGAGACTGCGCTCACGGTAAAAGCTACATATGTCGGCTCAAACGGAAATGGCTATTGCAATAAAAGCACCACCTCTTCCTGAAAATACAAAAATATGGTTCCTGTGTGACAGCGCAGCCACACAGCAACTTCCTGAACTTTGTTTTTTATTGTGAAATGTTTCACTTGTGTGTGTGTGTGTGTGTGTGTGTGTGTGTGTGTGTGTGTGTGTGTGTGTGTGTGTGTGTGTGTGTGTGTGTGTGTGTGTGTTTCTTCACACGCAATGTCAGCCTAACCACCTTAACTTAGTCCACTCTACAGAGAAGTTGTATGAGTCATATGTACATTTACATTTACATTTAAGTCATTTAGCAGACGCTCTTATCCAGAGCGACTTACAAATTGGTGCATACACCTTATGACAACCAGTGGAACAGCCACTTGCATCTAAATCTTGTTGGGGGAGAAGGGGGTGAGAAGGATTACTTACCCTTACTTACCCTATCCTAGGTATTCCTTGAAGAGGTGGGGTTTCAGGTGTCTCCGTGGTGATTGACTCCGCTGTCCTGGCGTCGTGAGGGAGTTTGTTCCACCATTGGGGGCCAGAGCAGCGAACAGTTTTGACTGGGCTGAGCGGGAACTGTACTTCCTCAGTGGTAGGGAGGCGAGCAGGCCAGAGGTGGATGAACGCAGTGCCCTTGTTTGGGTGTAGGGCCTGATCAAAGCCTGGAGGTACTGAGGTGCCGTTCCCCTCACAGCTCCGTGGCGAGCACCATGGTCTTGTAGCGGATGCAGCTTCAACTGGAAGCCAGTGGAGAGAGCGGAGGAGCGGGGTGACGTGAGAGAAACTTGGGAAGGTTGAACACCAGACGGGCTGCGGCGTTCTGGATGAGTTGTAGGGGTTTAATGGCACAGGCAGGGAGCCCGGCCAACAGCGAGTTGCAGTAATCAAGACGGGAGATGACAAGTGCCTGGATTAGGACCTGCGCCGCTTCCTGTGTGAGGCAGGGTGGTACTCTGCGGATGTTGTAGAGCATGAACCTACAGGAACGGGACACCGCCTTGATGTTAGTTGAGAACGTCAGGGTGTTGTCCAGGATCACGCCAAGGTTCTTAGCGCTCTGGGAGGAGGACACAATGGAGTTGTCAACCGTGATGGCGAGATCATGGAACGGGCAGTCCTTCCCCGGGAGGAAGAGGAGCTCCGTCTTGCTGAGGTTCAGCTTGAGGTGGTGATCCGTCATCCACACTGATATGTCTGCCAGACATGCAGAGATGCGATTCGCCACCTGGTCATCAGAAGGGGGAAAGGAGAAGATTAATTGTGTGTCGTCTGCATAGCAATGATAGGAGAGACCATGTGAGGTTATGACAGAGCCAAGTGACTTGGTGTATAGCTAAGAGAGGGCCTAGAACAGAGCCCTGGGGGACACCAGTGGTGAGAGCGCGTGGTGAGGAGACAGATTCTCGCCACGCCACCTGGTAGGAGCGACCTGTCAGGTAGGACGCAATTGGGCCGCGCCGGAGATGCCCAACTCGGAGAGGGTGGAGAGGAGGATCTGATGGTTCACAGTGAAGGCAGCCGATAGGTCTAGAAGGATGAGAGCAGAGGAGAGAGAGTTAGCTTTAGCAGTGCGGAGCGCCTCCGTGATACAGAGAAGAGCAGTCTCAGTTGAATGACTAGTCTTGAAACCTGACTGATTTGGATCAAGAAGGTCATTCTGAGAGAGATGCGGTAGAGCTGGCCAAGGACGGCACGCTCAAGAGTTTTGGAGAGAAAAGAGAGAAGGGATACTGGTCTGTAGTTGTTGACATCGGAGGGATCGAGTGTAGGTTTTTTCAGAAGGGGTGCAACTCTCGCTCTCTTGATGCTCAGGGATGAGTTGATGAGCAGGTGAGGTAAGGAGAAGGTCTCCGGAAATGGTCTGGAGAAGAGAGGAGGGGATAGGGTCAAGCGGGCAGGTTGTTGGGCGGCCGGCCGTCACAAGACGCCTGGAGAAGAGGGGAGAAAGAGGTCAGAGCATAGGGTAGGGGAGTGTGAGCAGAACCAGCGGTGTCGTTTGACTTAGCAAACGAGGATCGGATGTCATCGACCTTCTTTTCAAAATGGTTGACGAAGTCATCTGCAGAGAGGAGGAGGGAGGGGGGAGGATTCAGGAGGGAGGAGAAGGTGGCAAAGAGCTTCCCTAGGGTTAGAGGCGGATGCTTGGAATTTAGAATGGTAGAAAGTGGCTTTAGCAGCAGAGACAGAGGAGGAAAATGTAGAGAGGAGGGAGTGAAAGGATGCCAGGTCCGCAGGGAGGCGAGTTTTCCTCCATTTCCTGCCCGAGCCCTGTTCTGTGAGCTCGCAATGAGTCGTCGAGCCAAGGGGAGGACCGAGCCGGCCTGGAGGATAGGGGACATAGGGAGTCAAAGGATGCAGTAAGGGAGGAGAGGAGGGTTGAGGAGGCAGAATCAGGAGATAGGTTGGAGAAAGTTTGAGCAGAGGGAAGAGAAGATAGGATGGAAGAGGAGAGAGTAGCAGAGAGAGCGAAGGTTGGGACGGCGCGATACCATCCGAGTAGGGGCAGTGTGGGAAGTGTTGGATGAGAGCGAGAGGGAAAAGGATACAAGGTAGTGGTCGGAGACTTGGAGGGAGTTGCAATGAGGTTAGTGGAAGAACAGCATCTAGTAAAGATGAGGTCAAGCGTTTGCCTGCCTTGTGAGTAGGGGGAAGGTGAGAGGGTGAGGTCAAAAGAGGAGAGGAGTGGAAAGAAGGAGGCAGAGGGAATGAGTCAAAGGTAGACGTGGGGAGGTTAAAGTCGCCCAGAACTGTGAGAGGTGAGCCGTCCTCAGGAAAGGAGCTTATCAAGGCATCAAGCTCATTGATGAACTCTCCAGGGAACCTGGAGGGCGATAAATGATAAGGATGTTAAGCAGTGGTAACTGTGACAGCATGGAATTCAAAGGAGGCAATAGACAGATGGGTAAGGGAGAAAGAGAGAAAGACCACTTGGGAGAGATGAGGATCCCGTGCCACCACCCCGCTGACCAGAAGCTCTCGGGGTGTGCGAGAACACGTGGGCGGACGAGGAGAGAGCAGTAGGAGTAGCAGATGTTATCTGTGGTGATCCATGTTTCCGTCAGTGCCAAGAAGTCAAGGGACTGGAGGGAGGCATAGGCTGAGATGAACTCTGCCTTGTTGGCCGCAGATTGGCAGTTCCAGAGGCTACCAGAGACCTGGAACTCCACGTGGGTCGAAGGGACCACCAGGTTAGGGTGGTCGCGGCCACGCGGTGTGGAGCGTTTGTATGATCTGTGCAGAGAGGAGAGAACAGGGATAGACAGACACATAGTTGACAGGCTACAGAAAAGTACGAGATATGCATGATAGACATCGTCCAATGAAATGCTTACAGGCAGGTTATTTCTGGACAATGCAACAAGGTGAGGAGCAGAGAAAGGGTGTGGGTCCACTGCTTCCTTTTGTAATACAGGAAGTACATCATCGCAACAACAATGGCCTCCAATGAAACAACAGTCCTGATCCTTTGTTCCTTCATGTCTTTATCTACGTTATTCCTTTTTTTGACCAGAATGTTTGAAGGAAAGGAGACAAGG
This sequence comes from Oncorhynchus keta, assembly GCF_023373465.1. Classification (NCBI taxonomy): domain Eukaryota; kingdom Metazoa; phylum Chordata; class Actinopteri; order Salmoniformes; family Salmonidae; genus Oncorhynchus; species Oncorhynchus keta. Next base: position 8,299,121 of record NC_068426.1, read on the forward strand.
AGAGGAAGCCACTTCATACTATTGAGATGCACCCTGTGGGACGATTTCCTGGTCTGAGATTACAATGAGGCTGTTTCCATTGAGTGTGCCTTTTAGTCCAGGACTCGGTTTAACATCTGTACAGGAACCCATTAGAGTCTAACCTCCCCTAAAGACCCCAGGGCAGTTCCACACAGTAGGCAGTCTAATCTCCCCTAAAGACCCCAGGGCAGTTCCACACAGTAAGCAGAGTCTAACCTCCCCTACAGACCCAGGGCAGATCCACACAGTAGGCAGTTCCACACAGTAAGCAGTTCCACACAGTAAGCAGTCTAACCTCCCCTAAAGACCCAGGGCAGTTCCACACAGTAAGCAGAGTCTAACCTCCCCTAAAGACCCAGGGCAGTTCCACACAGTAAGCAGAGTCTAACCTCCCCTAAAGACCCAGGGCAGTTCCACACAGTAAGCAGTCTAACCTCCCCTAAAGACCCAGGGCAGTTCGACACAGTAAGCAGTCTAACCTCCCCTAAAGAGCCAGGGCAGTTCCACACAGTAAGCAGAGTCTAACCTCCCCTAAAGACCCCAGGGCAGTTCCACACAGTAGGCAGTCTAACCTCCCCTAAAGACCCAGGGCAGTTCCACACAGTAGGCAGTCTAAGCCCTAAAGACCCAGGGCAGTTCGACACAGTAAGCAGTCTAACCTCCCCTAAAGAGCCAGGGCAGTTCCACACAGTAAGCAGAGTCTAACCTCCCCTAAAGACCCCAGGGCAGTTCCACACAGTAGGCAGTCTAACCTCCCCTAAAGACCCAGGGCAGTTCCACACAGTAAGCAGAGTCTACACCCTATTCCCTACACCCTATTCCCTATATATCACACTACTGTATGGGCCCTGGTCAACAGTTACGCACTATAAATAGAAAATAGGGTGCTATAACCTGGTTGGAGTTTGAGGAAACTCCATGTGATGGTTAGTAATGTTAAGAGAGATGGAAATCACATGTAAAAGGTGACCAGATGGAAGAGAGAGAGGAGACATGGGATATGCAAAACCCTTCTCCCATTGGCAACGCAACTAATGTGTAAAGAAACACACGCAGTCTTGTGTGGGTTACAGCATGGCTATTATTAGGTTATGGCTTGATACACGCGGATAGTAGCATTTATGTAAAGAAATGATAACCAGCTGAATCAACAGTTAAACACTGTTAAAATGGTACATCCTTGTTTGGGTTGTGTGTAATGGTTTTCCTCCTCTTCTGAGGAGGAGGAGTAGGGATGATCGGACCAATATGCAGCGTGGTGAGTGTTCATCATTTTAATCAATAGCACTGAACACTAAAAATAAAAACCGAAACAGTTCCGTCTGGTAAACTACATACAAAGACGGAAAACAACTACCCACAAATCATAGTGGGAAAACAGGCTGCCTAAGTATGGTTCTCAATCAGAGACAACGATAAACAGATGCCTCTGATTGGGAATCATACCAGGCCAAACACAGAAATACACAAATATAGAACAACACATAGAATACCCACCCCAACTCACGCCCTGACTAAACTAAAATAGAGACATAAAAAAGGAACTAAGGTCAGGACGTGACATTCTGAATACACAGGGAAAGAATATAATTGTACATTATGTGTGTGTGTGTGTGTTTTATATTTATTTATTTCATTTAATCTTTATTTAACCAGGTAGGCCAGTTGAGAACAAGTTCTCATTTACAACTGCGACCTGGCCAAGATAAAGCAACACAGAGTTACACATAAACAAACGTTTAGTCAATAACACACAAGAAAGGAAAAATATATGTACAGTGTGTGCAAATGTAGAAGAGTAGGGAGGTAGACAAGAAATAGGCACTAGAGGCGAAAATAATTACAATTTATAATTAATACTGGAGTGATAGATGTACAGATGATGATGTGCAGGTAGAGATACTGGGGTGCAAAAGAGCAAGAGGGTAAGTAATAATAGCATGCTACGGGTGGGTGTTGCTATGGTGACCAGTGAGCTGAGATAAGGAGGGGCTTTTCCTAGCAAAGACTTATAGATGACCTGGAGCCAGTGGGTTTGGCAACGGATATGTAGTGAGGGCCAGCCAACGAGAGCATACAGGTCGTAGTGGTGGGTAGTATCTGGGGCTTTGGTGATAAAACGGATGGCACTGTGATAGACTACATCCAGTTTGATGTGTAGAGTGTTGGAGGCTATTTTGTAAATGACATCGCCGAAGTCAAGGATCAGTAGGATGGCCGGTTTTACGAGGGTATGTTTGGCAGCATGAGTGAAGGATGCTTTGTTGGGAAATAGGAAGCCAATTCTAGATTTCATTTTGGATTGGAGATGCTTAATGTGACTCTGGAAGAAGAGTTTACAGTCTAACCAGACACCTAGGTATTTGTAGTTGTCCACACATTCTCGGTCAGAACCGTCCAGAGCAGAGATGCTAGTCGGGCGGGAGTGTGCAGGCAGCAAGCGGTTGAAGAGCATGCACTTAGTTTTACTAGCATTTAAAAGCAATATTTTCATTCCAGGATTTGGTTTAATGTGTGTCTGGGAAAAATGGTGTGTGTGGGTGTGCGTGTGTGAAAGTTACTTACTTGGCGCAGGACACTCTCTCAAAAGCAGTTTTGTTGTTGTGCTCTTTACCCTCCCTCTCTACCTTTGTTGCAAAGAAAGCTGGAAATAACACGACAGATAAAACACCAATAGTTCAGAAATGTATTTTATCGTCGATCAGAGAAGTGAAGAAAAAGACTTGGTTATCAAGTGATATACAGTCATTTAAAAGTAAGGCATAGTATTCAATTCAAAGCATCAAACGAGAGGTTAAATGATAAATACATTTTACAGTATGAAAATCAAAGAACACTACACCACTACTAATGTCTGTAATAAATCACATAGTAAGCTACTTTACAATGTGAGTAAATCCTCCACAGGTCACCATTCATAAAGATATTATTTATCTCAATGGGACTTCCTGGTTCAAACAAAAAATATATTACATTTATAGTCTCTTACCTGAGATAGGGCCGGTTTCCCAAACGCAGATTAAGCCTCGTCCTGGACTAAAAAATCGGCATTGAAAGTGATTTTTATACCAGGATTAGGTTTAATGTGTGTCTGGGGAAAAGACCCATAAAGTTACATTATTCTCTCGCTGACAATGACAATGCACTTCACCACAGTTGTCTTTTTGCCCTCCTTTCTATACACATATTATTAATGTAAATAGGACATCCTAGTTTAAATCAAATAAAAAATGTAGTCAAACATTAAAAATAAAAAAATAATAACCTAAATAATGTATATAAAGTGTATTAATTATCTTACCATTCTGTAGGACGCTAATGAGAGTGACGATGACCAAGAGAAAGATGTGTTCCACCACTATGGACAACATGACGACTCAGAACGGAGGGACAGATAGAACAGAGGGAGGACAGGCTTATTGAATATAAGGATAGAGGAGGAGGGACAACAGTTATAACTCTCTCTGTGTCTGTCTCACACACGCACACATTCTCTCTCTCTCTCTCTCTCTTTGCACTTCCTGTTAGACTGTCCGTTTTTATGCAAACTATTTCTCAGACATGATTTCCTTACTGATGTGTGTATTGGTAACGGAGCTCCCTCACCTTTCCGTCATTACTCCATTGTTGTTGTCATTGCGTAGTACATTCAAAACCCCATTGATGACAAACAAATTCATACTCCCATATGGTCTAGCGGTTAGGATTCCTGGTTTTCACCCAGGCGGCCCGGGTTCGACTCCCGGTATGGGAACGAGTGTTTTTCTTTACTAGTCTTCTCACCAATAAATCGTTTTATAGGCGATTGAAATTACTTACATATTTTTACAATTATGCTTTTAATGCATGCATGACGTTTCAATTGGCAAGGGGTATTCTGCGTTAGTAACCGTAAGATAGTCGAGAGAACATCCCATTCATCAGCCAAGCTAGTACTGACTGTTACACATGTATAATTTATGTCAATAAATTAAACAAAACATTGATTCCTCCAACTGATAAAATACCTTCTTTGATAATAATTTACATACTGTAGCTAGAAAGCGAGACACCACACTCCGTAATTCTTTCTGGTCTACTTATTTCCCTCGCCCCGCGGAGCAGGTGCCCCCAGGGCAACAACAAAAAAATGGTCGGCGCGGATGACGCGAGCGGCAGGGGACAGACAATAAGTAGACCAAAGCCAGCTATCAATTCAATTTAAGGGCTTTATTGGTATGGGAAACATATGTTAACATTGCCAAAGCAAGTGAAGTAGATAAACAAAAGTGCAATAAACAATACAAATTTACAGTAAACATTACACATACAGAATTTCCAAAAGAATAAAGACATTTCAAATGTCATATTATGTCTATTTACAGTGTTGTAACGATGTGCAAATAGGTAAAGTACAAAAGGGAAATATATAAACATAAATATGGGTTGTATTTACAGTTGTGTTTGGTCTTCACTGGTTGCCCTTTTCTTGTGGCAACAGGTCACAAATCTTGCTGCTGTGATTTCACCCAGTAGATATGGGAGTTTATCAAAATTGTGTTTATTTTTGAAATATTTGTGGGTCTGTGTAATCTGAAGGAAATATGTCTCTAATATGGTCATTCATTTGGCAGGAGGTTAGGAAGTGCAGCTCAGTTTCCACCTCATTTTTGTGGGCAGTGAGCACATAGCCTGTCTTCTCTTGAGAGCCATGTCTGCCTACGGCGGCCTTTCTCAACAGCAAGGCTATGCTCACTGAGTCTGTACATAGTCAAAGCTTTCCTTAATATTGGGTCAGTCACAGTGGTCAGGTATTCTGCCACTGTGTACTCTCTGTTTAGGGCCAAATAGCATTCTAGTTTGCTCAGTTTTTTTGTAAATTATTTTCAATGTGTCAAGTAATTATCTTTTTGTTTTCTCATGATTTGGTTGTATCTAATTGTGTTGCTGTTCTGTGGGGTCTGTTTGTGTTTGTGAACAGAGCCTCAGGACCAGCTTGCTTAGGGGACTCTTCTCCAGGTTCATCTCTCTGTGATGGCTTTGATATGGAAGGTTTGGGAATCGCTTCCTCTTAGATGGTTGTAGAATTTTACGGCTCCTTTCTGGATTTTGATCATTAGCGGGCATCAGCCTAATTCTGCTCTGCATGCATTATTTGGTGTTTTACGTTGTACACAGAGGATATTTTTTGCAGAATTCTACATGCAGTCTCAATTTGGTGTTTATCCCATTTTGTGAATTCTTGGTTAGTATGTATAGTTTTTTTGTGTACTCTAGGGCAACGGTGTCTAGATGGAATATGTATTTGTGGTCCTGGCGACTGGACATTTTTTGGAACACCATTATTTTTGTCTTACTGAGATTTACTGTCAGGGCCCAGAAGATGTAGTTGGGTAAATGGACATGGTCTTTAGGGAGCACATTAGGACTATAGAAGAGCCTGCTATAGTGAAGTAAAGTATGCTATTTGTAGCATCACTACTAGTGAAATTGTATTAAAGGTAAACAGGCGGTGGTGAAACTGCTTACCAAACGATGTATATTCAGTTTATCACCCTGTAATGAGACCACAACTACAAAGCTACATCACCACATTTTATCACCCTGTAATGAGACCACAACTACAAAGCTACATCACCACATTTTATCACCCTGTAATGAGACCACAACTACAAAGCTACATCACCACATTTTATCACCCTGTAATGAGACCACAACTACAAAGCTAAATCACCACATTTTATCACCCTATAATGAGACCACAACTACAAAGCTACATCACCACATTTTATCACCCTGTAATGAGACCACAACTACAAAGCTACATCACCACATGTTCATATCTTTCCCTTCATTTTAGTTTAGTAAAGTCTGTATACTTTCCTGCAGGTTGCTGATAATTCTTAGCCTGGGTATCACTACCTGTCTATTGTGCCATCATGCCACAGGAGTTGGAATGATAGCACATACCTATCTGGGACCAGGCTAGTTCATTTCTCACAACTCTCCAAGAACAATTTCTTCTATATTCTAGAAATGGTCCATATGGAGCATTTTGCCTCCTGATTGATTTGCTACAAGGAGTCAACATTATTTTCCACTACCTACCATTCACAAATAAATAAGGAAATGGTTTGTGGGGGGTAAGACCGACAAGCGTTCTGTCCAAGAGGTACAGCTACATCACACGGAATCACGCAAATATAAACTAAACTATAAACTATTATTAGATTCTGGCTCAGACAAATACCCTCCAAAACATGTGTATCCATGTAAAGAATATTTTATTAGAATTACATACAGTATCTGATTCAGTACAGCATTTTAGAACTCTGTCACAGTTTTTTATTACAAAAAATACATTCAAAAGATAAGAGTTCGAACCACCCTTTAAAACACAAACATATTTTTTATCCTAGATGTCAGGCTTTTTCCCACTAGTTTTCAAGTAATTCAGACAAACTAAACATTTTAAAAAAGCAAACAAAAACAGCATATGTTGTCTTCAGGAGTTTTTTTCCACAAAGCAGGATCAAATAATTGGGTCTATTAACGTTCCAGAATACTCTGAAACAACCTCCATTTTTAACCTCCCTTAAAGCCTCAGAACCTGTAAGTACAATGGCTCCATCACAAATGGGCACCTTATTCCCTTTAAAAAAAAGTACACTACTTTTGATCAGATCCCTATAGACCCTAGTCAAAAAGCAGGACACTATGTAGGGAATAGGGTGTCATTTAGGACAAACCCTCAGTGAGTATTAACATTACTCCATGTTCAACTCCAACACTCTTGATAAACCACAAAAAAAAAACATGAGCGATATCCAAGTGCTTACCAGAGGTACAGGGACAGTTCACCCAAATGACAAAATGATGCATTGGTTTCCTTACCCTGTAAGCAGGTCTATGGATGACAGCAATCCATGCTTTGGTTAAATTTCCCTGGCACTGTTTCCATATGCTAACGTTTTAGTATTTGTATCAGAAATCCCATCCAAGGGACCGATATTAGCATTTTTCATGCATCCTGTCCTAACCATCCAAAATGATCTAAAATTCATTGTAAATCTAAACAAAGTCACTTAAATATGATTTGAACAGGATGTGTAGAAAATAATACAAGGGTCCAATGACTTGAATTGGATTTGTGCCACAAACGTTAGCACGTGGAAACAATGCCAGGGAAACTAAACCAAAGCATGGATCGCCATCGTACCTTGTCCATTCACTGCTTCCAGGGTAAGAAAACCAATATGTCACTTTGTAATTTAGGTGAACTCTCTCTTTAAAATGGCAGTTTGATTCCGCTTCATTTAACACATGTTACCCAGAACAGAACAACCCATTGATGCCACACACACACTCTCCCGACTGAAAGGAATAGTAGCATGCAGTTTCTCCTAGAAACTGTCTGAATGCATCCAAAATGGCACACTACTCCCTTTATAGTGCACTACTCATATAATTAGGCATTAGAATCGTTTAATTTAATAGGATCTCTATGGTGCTACTTTAAACCAGAGGCTCTATATAGGGATTAGCATGCCATTTGAGAAGTAGCCTTAGCCACTGATCTGAGGTAAGCTTTGCATTTCCCCCCAACGTTTAAGCTTAGGGGTTGGGTAAGAGTTGTTAGCAGATCCTAGACCTGTAGTTAACGTGCCTAAAAGAACAGGTCGAGAGCACTAAGGGTATCAGTCTCCATCTCCGTCTGCTGATTGGCCGACCCGGATATGAACTCTTCCAGGAAGTACTCACCAGAGGTCGGGATTGGCTCGGCTAGACCAGGCTGTGGCACTACTACACCGTGATTGGCCGGATGCAAGATCACAGGTGTCAGCACCTGTGACGCTCCACAAATACCATTTCCCCCACACGCCAAGTCCCCGCCCCCTTCTTGCCCATTGGTGGTCAGCATCTCCAGCAAACCCGTGCTGTCCGGCGACAGGTTGCTGGCGGTCGTCGTCGGCGACAGGTTGCTGGCGGTCGTCGTCGGCGACAGGTTGCTGGCGGTCGTCGCCGGCGACAGAAGGTCAGCAAAGAACTGGTCGTATGCGGGGCTGTCGTAGACAGAGGTACTAGAGCTCACGGTGTGGGAGGGACTCCGATCAGTGATGTCTGTTGGGCAGGTTACTTCCCCCCGTCCTCCCGCACCCCCCTGGTAACCCAGCATCTGATTCAGCTTCTCTAGTTTCTTCTTCTTGGCTTTCAGCTTCTTCAGCAGCTTGTACCTGAGGGCATCGGTCTCACTGACCTGACCGCCGGGGCTGTGTTTCCTGGAGGAAGAGATGTTAGGGATCTCCGTGACTCCTGGAGAGGGAGGAAGTGAGGTCACAATAGGCACTGCTGAAGTGGTGTGGTTGATAAGGGGTTTTCGCGAGACGAGGGCAGGAGGTTGACTTGGTATCTTCCAGGCGCCATTTTGAGGGTCAGTTCTTTGAGAGAGAAGCTGGGTGGGAGATGAAGTCTTGGAGGGGCTGTTCATGTTTATATTTACGATCCCGCTTCTGGCCTGGAACCCTCCGTACATCTCGGCAGCCTTCACCGGCAGGGCCTCGTTGTCCACCTTACTTAGTTTGGGTTTGGGTTGAGGCGGAGGCTTCTTCAACCTGTCGTCTGGGTTGGGGGGAGCCATCCTTGGGGTCTGCCAGCTATGTGAAAGCTGCTGGAACCGGTTGGGTGTTGAGTGTTTGAAGTGACTGGTTGGTCTTGGGGGATTGGGGATGGAGGTGGAGGTGGGGTGGAGGCTAAGCAGGTATGACCAGCGAGAGTTGGGGTCCGGGGGTGGAGGAAGGCCGGGTTTGCTCTGCAGAGAGGTGGAGGTAGTAGCGGGTTTGGAGTGGGGCGGGGGAGAAGGAGTAGTAGGGGCCTCTGGTGCTGGGGTGCTGGGTTCCACATATGACGGTGACATCATAGATACAACTGAGGGCAGGATTATTCCACCACACTTTCCAGGAAGTGCCATTGGTGTAGCTGTTCTTGGTGGTGTTGTTGCGACCACCTTAGCTGCTGGTGCAACTGGAGTGTTGGATGCCATCATTTTGGCTTTATTGCTGGTGCTTCTGCCCCTTCTGAGCCTGGGAGGACTAGGAGGAGTGGGCTTTTCAAAGTCGGGCTCAGAAGGACCGTCACTGCTGTCATGGAGAAACCCACTGGCAGTATCAGTGGACGATGGCCTTTTGATGACGACAACATCTGTTTCAGGGGGCGTTTCATCTTCAGGGGGCATTTCATGGGCAGATGCAGGGTTCTCAGCCTCAGGTGTAGGAGCAGGTAGAGGAGGACTGAGGTCTCCATTTTGCCTGGGAGCCAGGGAGACATCGTTGTCGTCCAACGGCCTCCCATCAGAGCCAACTTTGACCTCTACGAGCGTCAGGGTGACAACGTCATCGTGGGAGAGGCCCTCGAAGGTGTCAAGCAGTGTGGTGCTACTGATAGACGAGTTACCAGCTTTACCGGTGGTTACCGTGGTGTCCATGATGTCGTTGTCGGTATCGTCAGACACAGTCAGTGCCTCGACAACGGCTGTGTCGTTGTGAAGGAGGGGGAGAGAGAGGTTGTGGTAACAGGATTGAACCGGTACGCCATGAAGCACACTGGTGGAACCGATGGCGATGGGAGAGTTAACGTTATTCGTTAATGTTGCGTCCATATCGTTATCAATATAGCCAGCAGTGATGGTGGTGTCCATGTCAGTGTCCGCATCATCAGAGACCGTCTGAGAGATGTCTTGAGATTCATTGTTGACAAAGAGTTTGGCTAAGGGAGGTTGCTGCAGTTCTTTGTGTATCAGTAAAGTGCTTGTCAGGGATACAGGGGAAGAGCAGGGTGTCTGTGGGTTGTCCGGTCTGTCGGTCTTCAACTCCCAGAAGACAACATGGATTTCTCTAGGAGGGACCACCAGCTGGGTGTGGGAGACACAGTTAGGGTGCTTCAGATCGTCAAACTCCAACCACGATCCTGCGGGGAGAGACAGCAAGAGAGAAGAGTGAGGAATGGGTTCTATACACTGGTTGTGGACGGGGAGAGTTACCACAGTCACAGAGGACTGGATAACATGCTCACTCTGATCATTCCTCAATCGTAGGAAGGTGCTGAATCCTTGTGATAACTAAATGGATTAATGAAGGTATTTTTGGTGTGCTGTCCATCTCTTTTAAAGAGTTAACCCAACACAATGTAGAGACCTACTGATTGGCACTTCATAAATGCTACACATAATTAGACAGAGACTGACATTACTTTTCAATTATGAAATATAATTGCTTCTATTCATTGATAATGGAGGTATGAATAAGCTATATATAGCATTCTTAAAAGGGATATTTCGAGATTTTGGCAATTAAGCCCTTTATCAACATCCAGAGTCAGATGAACTCAGGGATACCATTTGTATGTCCTTGCATCCAGTACGAAGGAAGTTAAGAGGTAGTTTCGCGAGCCAATGCTAACTAACAATCTACAAGCATGCTAGTAGTTACCATAGACTTCCAGTCATTGCGCTAACACTAGTTAGCAATTTCCTTCAAACTGTCCGCAGAGACATAAAAATGGTTCATCTGACTGGGGAAGTTGATAATCCCGACGTATACATTTACAAAGAACACAAATTGACTTGTTGACCAGTAAACAACAAAAACTTTACTAAGGAAATGACAGTCAACAAATAAAGTTATACTGAACTAAATGACAGTCAACGGCCCCTGAAGGGACAAATAAAGTTATACTGAACTAAATGACAGTCAACGGCCCCTGAAGGGACAAATAAAGTTATACTGAACTAAATGACAAAGTCACACTGACCGTCAGTTCTGCGTATCCAGGTGACAAAGTGCTTGAGTTGCTGGTCATACTGTATGACTGTGGTGACGGAGTATTCCTGCTGCTGGAAGGTGAAGGAGTACACGCAGAGGTCGTTGTCAGGAAGACCTTCTACAAAGTGCAGCACAAACACAGGAGACACCCTGGAGGGGCAGACAGAATTCATATCAGCCTCAGGAAACAGAGGTAGAGAAAGCAAGACATTATCTACAACATGGTGTCTCGATCATATCAGCCTCAGGAAACAGAGGTAGAGAAAGCAAGACATTATCTACAACATGGTGTCTCGATCATATCAGCCTCAGGAAACAGAGGTAGAGAAAGCAAGACATTATCTACAACATGGTGTCTCGATCATATCAGCCTCAGGAAACAGAGGTAGAGAAAGCAAGACATTATCTACAACATGGTGTCTCGATCATATCAGCCTCAGGAAACAGAGGTAGAGAAAGCAAGACATTATCTACAACATGGTGTCTCGATCATATCAGCCTCAGGAAACAGAGGTAGAGAAAGCAAGACATTATCTACAACATGGTGTCTCGATCATATCAGCCTCAGGAAACAGAGGTAGAGAAAGCAAGACATTATCTACAACATGGTGTCTCGATCGTTGGATGATAAATCCTCTACTCATTTCCTGTCCTCCATCTGCACCGACTGGTAACAGAACGACAATCTGCAACAGAAAACATGAAAAAAGGAAAACCAAGACAAGCTCGAGCGCTTGCAGTTGCTTCACAAATCACCTAGCTTTGGAAGACCAGCAAGTCTGGCGGAAGTCCTCCAATCGTCCACATGGCTGGCTGCGTTTTGCTATCACCGTAAGGGGAAGATTGCCCATTAATTCATTGTTTCTAAGGACCCAGAAAACTGAGGCAGTGGAAGAACCTATTCAAGTAAGTAAATATAATTTTGAAAATGACAGCTGCAGGCTAACTCAAATGAGCTAATGTAATGTTCGCTAGCTGATTTTACATACTGTATAGCTAATCAAGTAAATGAAATATCACCAGCAAGCTAACTTCATATTTAGCTACCTATCTTGATCTATTTATTTTTGTAACTCAAAATGCATTTGTAGCTAGCTAGCTAGCTAACAGCCATGGAAACGGGTGAAAGGAATAGATGACAGTTGCAGCTGTCAGAGAAGGGAGAGTAGTACTCTGGATATGGGCCGGTACCTTTGTGGGAGGACACTACGAAAAGATTCCCCAGTTTACAGTCCCTAGCGAGAAAAACTATGAGACACAGCAACATAATATTTAGGGCTGTGTCTCATTGGAGTAGAACGCAGCCTGTTTCTATGTGATGTGTTCTGTCCTCCGATACAGAGAGCGGTGAAACCCTGTCTGCAGATAAAGAGGTCCTAAAGAATGTCCCAAGAGAATATGGATCCTTTTAAACCAAGGATTATATGTGTACTTGTGTTGGCATATTGAGTAAAGAAAAATACATTTTAAAAAAGGTCACACACACAATGTAGAAACCTCCTAGAACTGGAGAAGGCTGGGCATTATTATTCAATTTATCAAAATGAAGTGTGCCATTGCTGGGCTGGAATAGAAGTCCTCCCAGCCAGTAGATCAGGGATCAGTGGAACAATGTTGGCCCCTTCTGGTATTTACATGTTTTTGTTCACCTGTGGTTTTATGCTAACCTTTACATAGGAGTTCGCTTACGCAAAACACTTTGAAAAGAATATGAAATAGTGTTGATTCTTTGAAGTGAAGTGTTTAAACTTGTTTTAATTGTTAACTTTAAAACTATTATTCAGGATGAACTAGGTGTCAATGTTGATTCATCACAGCTCACAATCCTGTCTAATTTGTATGTTATATACTCAAATGAACATGACCTTTTGTTCTTACAATTAGTATTATTTATTAGTATTATTATACTTTTGTTCAGGATATCAGCCACGTGAACCCATTTTGCAACGTCAAATGCAGCCATAGGTCTACAGCAGTGGTTCCCAGCCATTTTTGTTGCAGCCTGGTGTGTTTGTCCGGGGCTACAATAAAACCGTGTGCTATTGGAGGTTCTCGAGGACCGGAGTGGAAACCTCTTGCCTACAGTGTGATGTCAAAAGTCTTATAGCAGGGTTTCCTAAACTTGGTCCTCGGTACGCACATTTCGTTTTGTTGCCCCTAGCACTATACAGCTGATTTAAATAATTAAGTTATCAAGATTTGAATCAGCTGTGTAGACTTGTAGACAAAAAAACAAAATGTGCACCGCTGTGTGTCCCAAGGACCGAGATTGAGAAACGCTGCCTTGTAGGCATTTTGCAATGCAGCCCTTGACATTGTCCATCTGAAGCATTATCGATTAACATTATTTACAAATTGTTGAGCTATATGTGCAAGAAAAAAAATTATACCAGTCAACAAATGTACAGTGCATTCAGAAAGTATTCAGACCCTTTGACTTGTTACACATTTTACGTTACAGCGTTCAAAAATGGTTAAACTGAAACATGACATTTACATTTAGCATTCAGACCTTATACTCAGTACTTCGTTGAAGCACCTTTGGCAGCGATTACAGCCTCACGTCTTCTTGGGTATGACGCTACAAGCTTGGAACACCTGTATTTGGGGAGTTTCTTCCATTCCTCTCTGCAGATCGTCTCAAGCTCTGTCAGGTAGGATGGGGAGTGTCGCTGCACAGTTATTTTCAGGTCTCTCCAGAGATGTTCGATCGGGATCAAGTCCGGACACTGGCTGGGCTACTCAAGGACATTCAGAGGCTTGTCCCGAAACCACTCCTGCTCTGTCTTGGCTGTGCGCTTAGGGTCGTTGTCCTGTTGGAAGGTGAACCTTCGCCCCAGTCTGAGGTCCTGAGCACTCTGGAGCAGGTTTTCATCAAGGATCTCTCTGTACTTTGCTCCGTTCATTTTCCCTCGATCCTGCCGAGTCTCCCTGCCGCTGATATAAATATTACAACAGCATGATGCTGCCACCACCATGCTTCACCGTAGGGATGGTGCCAGGTTTCATCCAGACTTCATGCTTGGCATTCAGGCCAAAGAGTTCAATCTTGGTTTCATCAGACCAGAGAATCTTGTTTCTCATGGTCTGAGAGTCCTTTAGGTGCCTTTTGTCAAACTCCAAGCGGGCTGTCATGTGCCTTTTACTGAAGAGTGGCTTCCATCTGGCCACTCTACCATAAAGGTCTGATTAGTGGTCCTCAGAGACACTTGTCCTTCTGGAAGGTTCTCCCATCTCCATAGAGGAACTCTGTCAGAGTGACCATTGGGTTTTTGGTCACCTCCCTGACCAAGGCCCTTCCCCCGATTGCTCAGTTTGGCCGGGCGGCCAGCTCTAGGAAGACTCTTGGTGTTTCCAAACTTCTTCCATTTAAGAATGGAGGCCACTGTGTTCTTGGGGACGTTCAATGCCTATTGGTACCCTTCTCCAGATCGACACAATCCTGTCCCGGCGCTCTACAGACAATTCCATCGAACTCTTGGCTTGGTTTTTGCTCTGACATCCACTGTTAACTGTGGGACCTTATATAGACAGGTGTGAGCCTTTCCAAATCATGTTCAATCAATTTAATTTACCACAGGTGGACTCCAATCAAGTTGAGATTTTTCTACAAGGATGATCAATGGAAACAGGATGCACCTGAGCTCAATTTGTAGTCTCAAGGCAAACATTTTTAAAAACCTGTTTTTGCTTTGTCATTGTGGGGTATTGTGTGTAGATTGCTGAGGAAAACAAAATTGTATCCATTCTAGAATAAGGCTGTAACATAACAAAATGTGGAAAAAGTCAATGGGGGCCTGAATCCTTTCCAAATGCACTGTAGAGGCGAAGACTACACCAGATGTTTTACATGCCTTGTGTTGACATGACATTGTTTTAGTGCAAATCCAACCCTTGTAATCTTGGTGGTGAAATGTCTGGTAGGAGATGATGGGATCCTGATCTTAGAACATACAAACTACTACCACCAAGTTCCATGCCAGATACTTGTCTGCCAGAAGGTCTGGGCGGCACTTGGAGGTTCCACTCTGATAATGAAGATGGTTTGCCAAAGACTACCACAACAATTACATTGTCTATGCTAAATGTGTTTAAATCGTAAAAAGAAAGACAACAGTTGGGCTATAAGAAATCAATTTTATTCAATGGGGTGAAGCAGAGATGACACACAATATACTTTTAATATCACCTATACAACTATATATTAAAATACAGTATGTTAACAATATCATAAACATTAGTATTTTACATGTTGTTTCGAATTACATTGTATATACTCGTACGGTTTATTTTGTCATGACAAGGTGCTCACTACTCAAATGGCACAACCAAATGGCACAACCAATGGCACAACCAATGGCACAACCTATGGCACAACAAATGGCACAACCAAATGGCACAACCAATGGCACAACCAATGGCACAACCAATGGCACAACCAATGGCACAACCAATGGCACAACCAAATGGCACAACCAAATGGCACAACCAAATCACAACCATCTTCACAGGGGGGAACTGATGGTGCTGCAGCATTGGTCATCTTCACAGGGAGAAACTGATGGTGCTGCAGCATTGGTCATCTTCACAGGGGGAAACTGATGGTGCTGCAGCATTGGTCATCTTCACAGGGAGGAACTGATGGTGCTGCAGCATTGGTCATCTTCACAGGGGGAAACTGATGGTGCTGCAGCATTGGTCATCTTCACAGGGGGGAACTGATGGTGCTGCAGCAGCATTGGTCATCTTCACAGGGGGGAACTGATGGTGCTGCAGCAGCATTGGTCATCTTCACAGGGGGAAACTGATGGTGCTGCAGCATTGGTCATCTTCACAGGGGGAGAAACTGATGGTGCTGCAGCATTGGTCATCTTCACAGGGGGAGAAACTGATGGTGCTGCAGCATTGGTCATCTTCACAGGGAGGAACTGATGGTGCTGCAGCATTGGTCATCTTCACAGGGGGAAACTGATGGTGCTGCAGCATTGGTCATCTTCACAGGGGGGAACTGATGGTGCTGCAGCAGCATTGGTCATCTTCACAGGGGGGAACTGATGGTGCTGCAGCAGCATTGGTCATCTTCACAGGGGGAAACTGATGGTGCTGCAGCATTGGTCATCTTCACAGGGGGAGAAACTGATGGTGCTGCAGCATTGGTCATCTTCACAGGGGGAAACTGATGGTGCTGCAGCATTGGTCATCTTCACAGGGGGGAACTGATGGTGCTGCAGCATTGGTCATCTTCACAGGGGGAAACTGATGGTGCTGCAGCATTGGTCATCTTCACAGGGGGGAACTGATGGTGCTGCAGCATTGCTCATCTTCACAGGGAGAAACTGATGGTGCTGCAGCATTACTCATCTTCACAGGGGGAAACTGATGGTGCTGCAGCATTACTCATCTTCACATCTTAATTCGTTCAGGTGCTTTAGTGTCATATAAATATTAAATATATTGTTGGGCTGGAACATTAGTCAACACAACAGGTTGTCATATCCCAGTGAGGCATTTGTCCTATGTTGTAATGTCCATACATTTTACCTCTACCTATGAATCAAGTTCTCTACAAATGGACAATAATGTCCTCCTCCAGGCTATAAGAGCCTCATATTGTACAATTTGTGTCTTCTCTTTTCATGGTCATCGCTAGAAGGGATCCGACTACGTCATTTGACTTTTTGTAGTAAATTAGGATAATTAGCATAGCAGGTTAGGATAATTAACATAGCAGGTTAGGATAATTAGCATAGCAGGTTAGGATAATTAGCATAGCAGGTTAGGATAATTAGCATAGCAGGTTAGGATAATTAACATAGCAGGTTAGGATCATTAACATAGCAGGCTAGGATCATTAACATAGCAGACTAGGATCATTAACATAGCAGACTAGGATCATTAACATAGCAGGTTAGGATAATTAACATAGCAGGTTAGGATAATTAGCATAGCAGGTTAGGATAATTAACCTAGCAGGTTAGGATAATTAACCTAGCAGGTTAGGGTAATTAACATAGCAGGTTAGGATAATTAACATAGCAGGCTAGGATAATTAGCATAGCAGGTTAGGATAATTAGCATAGCAGGTTAGGATAATTAGCGTAGCAGGTTAGGATAATTAGCGTAGCAGGTTAGGATAATTAACGTAGCAGGTTAGGATAATTAGCGTAGCAGGTTAGGATAATTAGCGTAGCAGGTTAGGATAATTAACGTAGCAGGTTAGGATAATTAACGTAGCAGGTTAGGATAATTAGCGTAGCAGGTTAGGATAATTAACGTAGCAGGTTAGGATAATTAACGTAGCAGGTTAGGATAATTAACATAGCAGGTTAGAATAATTATCATAGCAGGTTAGGATAATTAACATAGCAGGTTAGGATAATTAACATAGCAGGTTAGGATAATTAACATAGCAGGTTAGGATAATTAACATAGCAGGTTAGGATAATTAACATAGCAGGTTAGGATAATTAACATAGCAGGTTAGGATAATTAACATAGCAGGTTAGGATAATTAACATAGCAGGTTAGGATAATTAACATAGCAGGTTAGGATAATTAACATAGCAGGCTAGGATAATTAGCATAGCAGGCTAGGATAATTAACATAGCAGGTTAGGATAATTAGCATAGCAGGCTAGGATAATTAACATAGCAGGTTAGGATAATTAACATAGCAGGCTAGGATCATTAACATAGCAGGCTAGGATCATTAACATAGCAGGCTAGGATCATTAACATAGCAGGCTAGGATCATTAACATAGCAGGCTAGGATCATTAACATAGCAGGCTAGGATCATTAACATAGCAGGCTAGGATCATTAACATAGCAGGCTAGGATCATTAACATAGCAGGCTAGGATAATTAACATAGCTGGTTAGGATAATTAACATAGCAGGCTAGGATAATTAACATAGCAGGCTAGGATAATTAACATAGCTGGTTAGGATAATTAACATAGCAGGCTAGGATAATTAACATAGCAGGTTAGGATAATTATTAGGGTAAGGAAAAGGTTTAGCTAAAATGCAACAAACAAAAAAAATGACTTGACATTAATTTACCAATAGCTGGATCCCTTCTAGCCATGACCCCTTTTCATAGGCCTAGATTATATGGTTAGATTCTAGACAAGGTCGTTTTCATTCATCTGTTGTCAAGTGTCAGCAGAGTAGGCCTACACTACCATCGTATTTAAAAAAATATATTCTGCTAATGTCTCCAGTCATTTTACATGAAATGTTTGTCATAAGGCCACAGAAAGGTCTCTAGAATAACCTATAGGCCGATGCCACTACCCACTTATTAATAGCCTACATTATGACCATCCAATCTACTCATCACATTAGGAATACTAGACTTACATTAGTTTGCAAATGCGATGATAAATGCATGTTATAAAAAGGTGCATGTCTTAATGGTGCAAAAATTGCTTCCCCTAAAATGTTAAACTCACGCAACACATGCTAATAGCTAGACTACAAGCTAATAGCTAGACTACATGCTAATAGCTAGACTACAGGCTAATAGCTAGACTACAGGCTAATAGCTAGACTACAAGCTAATAGCTAGACTACAAGCTAATAGCTAGACTACAGGCTAATAGCTAGACTACAGGCTAATAGCTAGACTACAAGCTAATAGCTAGACTACAAGCTAATAGCTAGACTACAACAAGCTTTCTTTCCAGCTAATTTTGTCTAATAGTGTTGTCAACACCTGGTTAGCATAACGGCTAAACTAAACTGGAAATTGATCAGACTTGACTTACCAGTGATGAAATGATCGTAGCAGACCCTGTACTGACAGTTGTCTGGGTTCAGGTCTTGACTTACCAGTGATGAAATGATCGTAGCAGACCCTGTACTGACAGTTGTCTGGGTTCAGGTCTTGACTTACCAGTGATGAAATGATCGTAGCAGATCTTGTACTGACAGTTGTCTGGGTTCAGGTCTTGACAGGCAAAAAGGTTTCATCGCTTTTCTGACAGTTGGTGTATCCTGGCGTTTCATGATTGCGGGGAATCCATAAACATGCCCCCCCCCCCCCGTTGTCTTTCCTGCCATGTTAGAGCAGCCAAATACTGATGAATCAAAGACGTTTTAGGCACTGTTATCATGTTCTTTCTGGAAACTTGTCAGCTGTTATCGGAAGAATTAATGCGGTGGTCTTCCAACATGGCCACCAGGTGGCATCATACGTCAACTGAAAAGCCCTCTAAAAACTACACGGCCCCATCTCAATCGTCTACAATATCAACTACACGGCCCCATCTCAATCGTCTACAATATCAACCACACGGCCCCATCTCAATCGTCTACAATATCAACCACACGGCCCCATCTCAATCGTCTACAATATCAACCACACGGCCCCATCTCAATCGTCTACAATATCAACTACACGGCCCCATCTCAATCGTCTACAATATCAACCACACGGCCCCATCTCAATCGTCTACAATATCAACTACACGGCCCCATCTCAATCGTCTACAATATCAACCACACGGCCCCATCTCAATCGTCTACAATATCAACCACACGGCCCCATCTCAATCGTCTACAATATCAACCACACGGCCCCATCTCAATCGTCTACAATATCAACTACACGGCCCCATCTCAATCGTCTACAATATCAACCACACGGCCCCATCTCAATCGTCTACAATATCAACTACACCCCATCTCAATCGTCTACAATATCAACTACACGGCCCCATCTCAATCGTCTACAATATCAACTACACGGCCCCATCTCAATCGTCTACAATATCAACTACACGGCCCCATCTCAATCGTCTACAATATCAACCACACGGCCCCATCTCAATCGTCTACAATATCAACTACACGGCCCCATCTCAATCGTCTACAATATCAACTACACGGCCCCATCTCAATCGTCTACAATATCAACTACACGGCCCCATCTCAATCGTCTACAATATCAACTACACGGCCCCATCTCAATCGTCTACAATATCAACCACACGGCCCCATCTCAATCGTCTACAATATCAACCACACGGCCCCATCTCAATAGTCCACTACTCATCTCGTCCATCTGCACTGAATGAATAGGTAAAGAGAAAAGGGCCTGGAAATCCCCGGAGCGGAATTCACTTAAGATCAGGGTTGGGGTCAATTCAGTTCTACTCCTCCACTGAATAGGAAGTTGCCCATTGTTTTCTATGAGGACTTCTCAATTCGTGAACAGAATTTCAATTTCATTCACTTCCTGAATAAAAAAAAAAAAACTAAATTGACCCCAACCCTGGTTGAGATACACCCCAGGTATGAAAGGTTAGAGGTTGCGCCCTCACCTCTCCAGCACCAACATCCTGGTCTGCTTCCTCTTATTACACTTGCTGCAACGTGATTGGTGGGCTGCGTTGAGAGGGTGCCAATCAGAAAGCACCTTGGTGAAAGTGGTGAGGGTCTTCTTACATCTGAAAGAAATTTGATAGTAAATAAAAGACACAGAGACCATTTGATCCAGTTGAGTGAGTCAGTTTCCCCCTTTATTTGTTTAATGAAAATTATTTTCTGAAATGTCCTTGTACACTCCCTTTCTGTCAACATTACATCATTGTTCTTGTTACCATTCAAAAACCCATTTAAAATACAGACAGACACAGCTTCCCATATGGTCTAGCGGTTAGGATTCCTGGTTTTCACCCAGGCGGCCCGGGTTCGACTCCCGGTATGGGAACGAGTTTTTTTTGTTTATAGTTTTCATCTCACTTAAAAAGTATTATAAGCCATCTAAACCAATTACATTTTAATTCACACAGAAATATAAGAGATGAAGGTTTCAACAAATAATATCGACTCGTTTCATCATCTGGTAAACTTGTACTGAGTCAAGCTCTTCAAAAGATACCAAACCAAAAACTACAGGAAATATTCAATGAGATTGACATTTTAGTCATTTAGCAGACGCTCTGATCCAGAATGACTAACAGGTTTAAGTGCCTACTAACAGGTTTAAGGTTTAAGTGCCTTGCTCAAGGGAACAGAACATTTTTACCTAGTCGGCTCTGGGATTCAAAACAGCAAACTTTCAGTTACTTGCCCAATGCTCTAAACCGCAGGGCTACCAGCCGCCCCAGTAAATAACGGATTAGTTTCAACAGACTAAATCGCTACCCTTTTCACCATCTGTATTGTAGCTACTGGGCCAAGTTCCTTGAAGAGTCTTAATTAGACCAATTGGTTCACAGTATTGTTTGCTCTTTGCACTGCTAAAACGTTGCCAAATACCTGCCTCACTGTCTATATTGGTAAACCTGCTTCACAGTCTATATTGGTAAACCTGCTTCACTGACTATATTGGTAAACCTGATTCACTGTCTATATTGGTAAACCTGATTCACTGTCTATATTGGTAAACCTGATTCACTGTCTATATTGGTAAACCTGCTTCACTGTCTCTATTGGTAAACCTGCTTCACAGTCTATATTGGTAAACCTGCTTCACAGTCTATATTGGTAAACCTGCTTCACTGTCTATATTGGTAAACCTGCTTCACTGTCTATATTGGTAAACCTGCTTCACAGTCTATATTGGTAAACCTGCTTCACAGTCTATATTGGTAAACCTGCTTCACAGTCTATATGGGTAAACCTGCTTCACTGTCTATATTGGTAAACCTGCCTCACTGTCTATATTGGTACTGTTCACTGTCTATATTGGTAAACCTGCTTCACTGTCTATATTGGTAAACCTGCTGATTCACTGTCTATATTGGTAAACCTGCTTCACAGTCTATATTGGTAAACCTGCTTCACTGTCTATATTGGTAAACCTGCTTCACTGTTTATATTGGTAAACCTGCTTCACAGTCTATATTGGTAAACCTGCTTCACAGTCTATATTGGTAAACCTGCTTCACAGTCTATATTGGTAAACCTGCTTCACAGTCTATATGGGTAAACCTGCTTCACAGTCTATATGGGTAAACCTGCTTCACAGTCTATATTGGTAAACCTACATTCCCATTTCCATGCCTATCCTACATTGTGCTGTTACCAGCCAGGTCTACTGAAGGTAGGTGAGAGAAGACAAGACACTCTCTCACCTGACTGACCATTAGGTTAATATGACAGTCTACAGTACTGACCATTAGGTTAATATGACAGTCTACAGTACTGACCATTAGGTTAATATGACAGAGTCTACCGTACTGACCATTAGGTTAATATGACAGTCTACAGTACTGACCATTAGGTTAATATGACAGTCTACAGTACTGACCATTAGGTTAATATGACAGAATCTACAGTACTGACCATTAGGTTAATATGACAGAGTCTACAGTACTGACCATTAGGTTAATATGACAGAGTCTACAGTACTGACCATTAGGTTAATATGACAGATTCTACAGTACTGACCATTAGGTTAATATGACAGAGTCTACAGTACTGACCATTAGGTTAATATGACAGAGTCTACAGTACTGACCATTAGGTTAATATGACAGAGTCTACAGTACTGACCATTAGGTTAATATGACAGAGTCTACCGTACTGACCATTAGGTTAATATGACAGAGTCTACAGTACTGACCATTAGGTTAATATGACAGAGTCTACAGTACTGACCATTAGGTTAATATGACAGAGTCTACAGTACTGACCATTAGGTTAATATGACAAGAGTCTACAGTACTGACCATTAGGTTAATATGACAGATTCTACAGTACTGACCATTAGGTTAATATGACAGATTCTACAGTACTGACCATTAGGTTAATATGACAGTCTACAGTACTGACCATTAGGTTAATATGACAGAATCTACAGTACTGACCATTAGGTTAATATGACAGAATCTACAGTACTGACCATTAGGTTAATATGACAGAATCTACAGTACTGACCATTAGGTTAATATGACAGAGTCTACAGTACTGACCATTAGGTTAATATGACAGAATCTACAGTACTGACCATTAGGTTAATATGACAGAGTCTACAGTATTGCAGTGGGACTACGAGGCTTCTTATGAAAACTAAAGAAAGTTGTTAACAGTTGTCAAACACATTTTATTTATTTATTTTACCTTTATTTAACTAGGCAAGTCAGTTAAAGAACAAATTCTTATTTTCAATGACGGTCTAGGAACAGTGGGTTAACTGCCGGTTCAGGGGCAGAACAACATATTTGTACCTTGTCAGCTCGGGGGTTTGAACTTGCAACCTTCCGGTTACTACCCTTCCGCCCCACATATCTTCTAGGATAATGACTAATAATGATATTGATCACTAAATCACAGAGAGATGACGATTCACCATTGAAAGTGCTTCTTAGTCCAAGACTAGGTTATATATTTATGTCTAGAAAACTGGCCTTAAAAGTTCAAGATGGCTCTTACTTGGTGTTGGTGGCATGTTGACAAGTTGTTGAGATACACTCAAACTGCCACTCATAAGCTTGCTGGAAGAGAGGTTCTGCCCAGGAGTCAGCCCTGAGGAGGAGGGGCAGGGCAAACACAGGTGTCTCATTCTGACCTGCAGGAGAGGAGACAGCAGGGGTCAGGGTGAGGTCAGGGATTCAAAAATATATATATTAAAAAAAATGTAAAAATTAAAATCAGGGTCAGCTCACAAAGTAAAATCAGGTACATTTTTAATCAATCGTGGAATGTTTGTGTTAGTTCTGAAGGTAAGAGATGGTTGAGAAGGTGGTATGCTTGTGTTAGTTCTGAAGGTAAGAGATGGTTGAGAAGGTGGTATGTTTGTGTTAGTTCTGAAGGTAAGAGATGGTTGAGAAGGTGGTATGTTTGTGTTAGTTCTGAAGGTAAGAGATGGTTGAGAAGGTGGTATGTTTGTGTTAGTTCTGAAGGTAAGAGATGGTTGAGAAGGTGGTATGTTTGTGTTAGTTCTGAAGGTAAAAGATGGTTGAGAAGGTGGTATGCTTGTAATCATTATGAACTGGGAAGTTTTACAAGATAAAAATGAAAGAAACAGAAGAGGCATAATCACAGAGGAAAACCTGCTTCAGTCTGCTTTCCATCAGACACTGGGAGATGAATTCACCTTTCAGCAGGACAATAAACTAAAACACAAGGCCAAATCTACACTGGAGTTGCTTACCGAGAAGACAAGTGAATCTATTTGAGAGTCTATGGCAAGAACCCAAACTGGTTGTCTAACAATAAGCAACAACCAATTTGACAGAGCTCAAATCATTTTTTTTTTAAATAATGAGCAAAATGTGTATATATTATATATAATAATAATAATAATAATATATGCCATTTAGCAGACGCTTTTATCCAAAGCGACTTACAGTCATGTGTGCATACATTCTACGTATGGGTGGTCCCGGGGATCGAACCCACTACCCTGGCGTTACAAGCGCCATGCTCTACCAACTGAGCTACAGAAGGACAATATATATATATTGTAAATATTATACAATCCAGGTGTGGAAAGCTCTTAGAAACTTACCCAGAAAAACTTACAGTTGTAATCGCTGCCAAATGTGCTTCAATATAATATTAACTCAGGGGTGTGAATACTTATGTAAATTAGATATTTCTGTATTTAATGTAATACATTTGCACAAAAAGAAAACTAATAACTTAATGCATTTTGAATTCACGCTGTAACACAACAAAATGTGGAATAAGTCAAGGGGTATGAACACTTTCTGAAGGCTCTGTATATTACTTTAGACTAAGTAGGTAAGAGCAGGGTCACATGCACAAATAGCCTATTACACATTTGATTCATTTTGCAGATGCTCTTATCCAGAAAGACTCAAGCTTTCACACATGTTGGTTGACCTATGAACTGCTGAAAGCCATCACCAATCACCTCTGATTCCCTGCCAGGTTCTTGTTTTTTAATTTTTTTTAATTATTATTCTTTTTTTCTACCTCTTTTTTTGTGGTATACAATTGGTAGTTACAGTCTTGTCTCATCGCTGAAACTCCCGTACGGACTCGGGAGAGACAAAGGTTGAGAGCCGTGCGTCCTCCGAAACACAACCCAACCAAGCTGCACTGCTTCTTGACACAATGCCCACTTAACCCGGGTCAGCGTGCACTGCGAGCGGCCAGCCACAGGGGTCGCTAGTGCGCGATGGGACAAGGACATCCCTGCCAGCCAAACCCTCCCCTAACCCGGACGACGCTGGGCCAATTGTGCGCCACCCCATGGGTCTCCCGGCCGCGGCCTGCTGCAACAGGGCCTGGACTCGAACCCAGAATCTCTAGTGGCACAGCTAACACTGCGATGCAGTTCCTTGGAACAACGCACCACTCGGGAGGCCCCCAGCCAGGTTCTTACCCAGTTTACATTTCAGTAGCGGCTCCAGCAGTCTAAAGATAGACATCCTGATGGCTTGCATCTCAGTTTGGACCCTCTGTAACACCGCAGAGGGCACTCTGACAACACCGTCTGGAGAGAGATGAGGGAGACAAACACAAACCAGGTGTAAACATGTATTAAGGATTAGGTAATAGATTAATACACAAGAAGCCCTGCTGAAGGCAGCTTGCTGACGAAACGTTGCTCATGTCCACACCCCCGTGGAAATTTAATTCGCTTTTTTTTTTAACCCCCCCCCCAGGAAAATCAGTCAGTTTAGGAGATGTGTTTTTTTATTGCATTGGATGCATCTCAATCCACCACATCCGTTGATGTCACACTTCCGTATCTGTGAGGAAAGGTCACAGAGCCAGAGCGGTGACCGCCAGACCATGAGACATCCCATTTAAAAAGGTCTGCTCAACAAAATTAAACTAACGAAGATGACGGTGTTATGCGTTTTGATCTACGAATTCAAGGGTTTCTTTATTTTGTACTATATTCTACATTGTAGAATAGTGAAGACTTACTTACCGATAAAGACTTATATGAAATAACGCACATGGAATCATGTAGTAACCAAAGAAAGTGTTAAACAAATCGAAACATTTCATATCTGAGATTCTTCCAAGTAGCCACCTTCTTTACCTTGATGACAGCTTTGCACACTCATGGCATTCTCTCAACCAGCTTCATGAGGTAGTCACCTGGAATGCATTTCAATTAACAGGTGTGCCTTGTTGAAAGTGGATTTGTGGAATTGATTTCAATACATTTGAGCCAATCAGTTGTGTTGTGATAGTGTGTGTGTGTGAGGGGGTATACAGAAGAAAGCCCTATTTGGTAAAAGACCAAGTCCATATTATGTCAAGAACAGCTCAAATAAGCAAA
This sequence comes from Oncorhynchus keta, assembly GCF_023373465.1. NCBI lineage: Eukaryota > Metazoa > Chordata > Actinopteri > Salmoniformes > Salmonidae > Oncorhynchus > Oncorhynchus keta. The sequence goes on from NC_068426.1 coordinate 8,325,156, forward strand.
GAGAGATGACAGTCCATCACTAGTTTGGGACATGAAGGTCATTCAATATGGAAAATGTCAAGAACTTTGGAAGTTTCAGTCGCAAAAACCTTCAAGCGCTATGATGAAACTGGCTCTCATGAGGACCGCCACGGGAAAGGAAGACCCAGTATTACCGCTGCTGCAGGGGATAAGTTCATTAGAGTTACCAGCCTCAGAAATTGCAGCCCAAATAAATGGTTCACAGAGTTCAATTAACAGACATCTCAACATCAACTGTTCAGAGGAAACTGCTTGAATCAGGCCTCATGGTCGAAGTGCTGCAACGAAACCAGTACTAAAAGACACCAATAAGAAGAAGAGACGTGCTTGGGCCAAGAAACACGAGCAATGGACATTAGACCAGTGGAAATCTGTCCTTTGATCTGATGAGTCCAAATGTGATATTTTTGGTTCCGTCTTTGTGAAACGCAGAGTACGTGAATGGATGATCTCCGCATGTGTGGTTCCCACCGTGAAGCATGGAGGAAGAGGTGTAATGGTGTGGGGGTGTTTTGCTGGTGACACTGTCTGTGATTTATTTAGAATTCAAGGCACACTTAACTAGCATGGCTACCACAGCATTCTGCAGCAATACTCCATCCCATCTGGTTTGCACTTAGTGGGACTATCATTTGTTTTTCAACAGGACAATGACCCAAAAACACACCTCCAGGTTGTGTCAGGGCTATTTGACCAAGAAGGAGAGTGATGGAGTGTTGCATCAGATGACCTGGCCTCCACAGTCACCCGATCTCAACCCAATTGAGATGGTTTGGGACAAGTTGGACTGCAGAGTGAAGGAAAAGCAGCCAACAAGTGCTCAGCATATGTGGGAACTCCTTCAAGACTGTTGGAAAAGCATTCCTCATGAAGCTGGTTGAGAGAATGCCAAGAGTGTGCAAAGCTGTCATCAAGGCAAAGGGTGGCTACTTAGAAGAATCTCAAATATTAAATATATTTTAATTTGTTTAAGTGCTATTTTGAGATTTGAGATTGGTTATTACATGATTCCAGATGTGTTATTTCATAATTATGATGGCTAAATGCATGTAAAAAAATATATATATATATATTTCCTGTTCTTTTATCTCTCTCTCAAATATGGGACAGACATTTCAGAACAAACTTACTTCAGATTTTTTTTTGGGGGGGGGACCATCTCTTTATCCGTGTAGTAAATATTTTATGCAATTCATTTGTATGGGCTAACAGCAGAAAGGCCAAAAAAATATATTTTTATTTTTTTAATGACACTTCAAGGAGTCTTAAAATTCTAAATCAAATAAATAAATTATCGTTGGTATGACCTTCTTAAAACAATTCCATATTGCTTAGTACAACCCCGCCGCCACCGAGCTTAGACAGGGCTAATCAATACATGTATTGTATCAAAGGGATAGTCTGTGTGCGGATACATTCTTCCCCATTCGAAATAGATATTCAGCTCTTAGCTGCCAATGTTGTACATCAATTCAAATAAACCTTACTAAATAGATAAGTCCACCCACCTGCGCCAGTGTGTTGGTAGGCTGTGATGAGACCACAGGCCCGGTTGTAACTCTCACACAGGTCCCAGACAGGTTGACCTACAGTGGGCCTCTTGGTGGGCCGTCTGTCCCTCAGGGTGTGAAGGTGGACCAGCGCTACCAGCAAGGTGTCCAGCCAACACAGACTATGCTCATTCCTCCAGAATAGGTGAGGCCCGGGAACCGGAACCAACTCCTCAGTCGAGATCACTTCCGGGTCAAAGTTGGGCACCACTACATGCGTGTATTTAATAATAGGAGTCTTTCTCGGCCGGCCCATTTTCTTTTTTGGCGGCGATGGCACGACTTCCACTTCCTCAGTGACGCTTCCTTCCCATTCTGTTTCCATGGTTTTGCCGGTCATCTCGTCATCGCTACTAATTAGTTGCCGGGTGTTCTGAGCTCTTCTTCTAGCTTTGATAGGACCATCATCATCATCATCATGAACTTCAACAGGCACTTTGCTCTGACTGAGGTCCACACTACAGGGCCTACACATCACCTCTGGGGAGCATTCTTCCTCGTCAAAGACAGACAGATCATCCTGTCCGCACTCATTATCCATCAAGGCAGGTGTAGCCACCTCCTCCTCATCTTTCTCTAAAGCAGGTAGAGCCTTCTCAACCTCTTCTGAGGCAGGGACAGCCTCCACCAAGGCAGGTAGAGCCTTCTCAACCTCTTCTGAGGCAGGGACATCATCCAAAGCCACAAGTATAGCCACGTCTTCCTCCTCGATTAAACACTCCTCTTCCTCATCTTTCTTTAAGACAGAGAGACCCTCCTTTATGCCAGGTGAAGCATTCTCTAAGACAGACAGAGCATCCTGCAACACCAGGACAGCTTCCATGGCAGGTGGAGCCATGGCAACCTCCTCTGGCGCAGACGCAACCTCCTCTGGCGCAGACGCAACCTCCTCTGGCGCAGACGCAACCTCCTCTGGCGCAGACGCAACCTCCTCTGGCGCAGACGCAACCTCCTCTGGCGCAGACGCAACCTCCTCTGGCGCAGACGCAACCTCCTCTGGCGCAGACGCAACCTCTCTGGCGCAGACGCAACCTCCTCTGGCGCAGACGCAACCTCCTCTGGCGCAGACGCAACCTCCTCTGGCGCAGACGCAACCTCCTCTGGCGCAGACGCAACCTCCTCTGGCGCAGACGCAACCTCCTCTGGCGCAGACGCAACCTTGACAGTCCTTTGTAAGGGAGGGTGTACCTTCTGACGTGATTGTGTAACTTCCCCTGGGGCCGTCAGAGCCTTTAAGAGAGACACTGTGTCCTCGAAGGTAGGGACAACCTCCACTAAGGCAGCCTTAGTTGAGGCAGAAACGGCCACATGTAAGGGACGTGAAATCTTCTCTAGGAGAGAAATGGCTACTTGCGGAGCAGAAAAAGTATTTTCTCGGGCAAATACAGCCTCCTGTAAAGTAGAGAGAACCTCCTTTTGTGCACCTTCAGACTCTACAGCAGACTCTACAGCAGACTCTACAGCAGACTCTACAGCAGACTCTACAGCAGACTCTACAGCAGACTCTACAGCAGACTCTACAGCAGACTCTACAGCAGACTCTACAGCAGACTCTACAGCAGACTCTACAGCAGACTCTACAGCAGACTCTACAGCAGACTCTACAGCAGAAACGGACACCTGTAAGACTGGTAAAGTCTTATTTTGGAGAGGAAAACCCTTGTCTAAAGTTGGTGTACCGTCCTCTGGGCGAAAGACACCATCTTGTTCCTCTTCTAGGAGTTCCTGGTCCATTTCTTCTGGCATCAACCAACCAGAATCCGTGTGATATGCGTTGACCCCTCCCCTCTCAGTCTCAGGAAGTGTGTGTTTGAGGGTTTTATTCACCACGTCCATGTTGGTGTGTTCTGATTGGCGGATTCTCTCCTTCTTCCCATTAAAGCACTCTTCTTCCCCATTGAGTTTGTTGGTGATGCCGCTGACTGATAGAGCTCCACTTTGTGATACGGCGTCCTCGGCCACTTCGGACTCCACCGATCGTGCACGTTTGGGGGAAGGTACAGGGTCTCCGTTCTCCAATCCGCAGGGGCTCTTCCTCTTGCTCCCTGTCTGAGTTTGGTGTAGAGGGGGTACCAGGCTGGCCAGGACATCCTCCAAAGGACGAGAGACCAAGGGAAACAGGCACTGTAGGGGAGTATAAGTTACTTTGATTTATTTGTTTATTTAAAACAGGCAAGTAAATTCATATTTACAATGGCCTGGCAAGAGGCGAGGCTGAATGAAGAAATGATGGGTAACTGTCGGGGAAGTTCAAAATTCACATTGGCTTCATATTGTTTCTTTACCCTACTACTTGTTTTCACTCTTGCATTGAAGGATGCGTGTGTCTGTGTACGTGAGCATGTGTGTGTGTGTGTTAACGTGTGTATACGTGTGTGTCTGTGTACGTGAGCACATGTGTGTGTGTGTGTGTTAACGTTACCCTACCTGTGGGTCAGTGCAGAGAGTGATGAACTCCTGGGAGTTGATCCTGTAGGAGCGCAGGGCCAGACACTGTCCTTTAGCAGCACACCATGGACAGGTCTCCAACAAAGCTGAGCGTTCCTGGATCTGCAGGGACCAATCACAAAACATGTTAATACCCCTGATAGATATCAGTAGGGGAGGGTAACCTGGTCAACGGAGAGACCACATACTGTAATTACACAGAGTATTGTACAGTATAATTGAATACAACAGAGTATGACCAGTATCGCGATACTTGTTAGTACCCTAGCCAGAAGACAAAAAAACAAAGCAGATTTTTACTTATTTAGGAAGACAGCCATAATGTTGTAAACAGATGTAAACATGTTGTCATCCAGAGAGACATTCATTTTCCAAGTTATAGCACACAAATTTTACATACAGCAGGTTTTTAAAGGACCAAAGAATATAACCTGCTTTGTGTTTTCATTTAATGCATCGGGGGGGTATGGTATCGTCAAAATAGAATTGAGTGCCATCAGAGTATCGTACACAGTATCATTTAGAATCAGAGAGTATCTTAATGTCATATAGTACAGCGTAGTATCAGATTAGAGGACACAGTATCATAGATTTTTTTTTTGTATCTCAAGGTATCATTTATTACAGTGGATTTACAATCCAGTCGATGAGAATCATTTTTTAAGTTTTGCATTGTACCCGGCAGTCAATGTCAATCAATCTAGCCCTCAAAAGCACCCACACAACAGATCAAAACCTTTCGCCTTTTGAAACCAAAGTTTCGGTTTTCTTTGTTTTGTTGAGTTTCTCAATTTTGAATGTTGATTTGGGATACAAGAGGATTCTGCCTTCCCAATCAGACAGCATCTCTCAGACCCAAAATAGCTTTGCACAAGTGACAGTAAGTGAGAGGAAGACAATACGAGTTCAACTGACTTTTTCCCAATACCCTGCCAGCGGGCCAGGGGCCCCCAAACCAGTGCCGTCGCCACTCATCACAAACCACTGCTGTTTCTTGTTGTTGTAGCCAGTACTGTCAGTGTCCTGCGTCATTCACTTTACCATATCACTGTGACCACCCAGTCTCACCACCTCAGCATGGTAGGCTATGGGGGAGGGACAACAACAAAGCAGAAGATGTTAGGTACAGTGAGTAGTGTCATCTTACCAAGAGATGTATGTATCTAAAGAAGACGAGTCAGAGAATGAACCCATGTCAGCCAATGGAACACCTGCCTACTGACAAGACACCTGCAATTGACTGCCATATTTATTCAGATGTGCACACTAATGACTACACAGCCCTATTCTAGCCACCAGAACTGAAGATTAGTGTAGCTAAGCACGGTCTTTCAGGGGTAGAATATATAGGGTTTCATGATTAAGTAGTTGTTACCTAGTTCAACCAGTATCTTTACGTTAGGGACCTCTATAAAGTCCAGAATGCTCCGATTCACAGGCGTTATAATTATAAACCAATGAGCGAAGTTATTTTGGTTATTCGAGTTTTATAGTTGTACTGTTGATCATGCTTAACCAGGACCAGTTGATTTTAAAATATATTTTACGGATGATAGTAACAGGATATACTGAAAAGGTATTTGAGCTAATGTTTTTATTGGACCGATTTACTTAAGCCTTTTTTATACCGGCCATAACGGGAGAAAATGAAGGTAGTTTCTCAGCGAAATTCAGTGAACGCATTTTTGCCATTATAACGCTTGCAGAGTGAATGGGAGTTTGAGTCGGAGCTTTCTGGGAGTCAGAAGGGTCTAACGCAGATGCTGGTCTGTTCGTCAAAGTTAACAAATGTCACGCTGACAGACAGACAGTACATTGGCAAAGTACACAAACGTTGGCATTACGTTTGGATATCTAACTAAGTTAGCTAAATGAATCGCTAAACGTTATACACCCAAAATCGTTCATACTAATGTCCGTAACACAGTTGATATGACAATGCAGGGAATGTGATTTCATCTTGCTGTGAAATAAAATAGTGACGTTAGCTATAACCTGGTGCGGTTTTTGGCTAGTTGTTAGCAATGCCATGCCAGCTAGCAGTTTGAAAAAACGCTAGACCTCAAACCTTGCTAATATTTTAACATACCTCAGTAAAGCGCTTATTATATCCAATTTAGAGATTAATATGATTCCAATAATCCATCTGAATTTAATTCATTCATCAACTCGGGTCCCCGGTGTTTTTCCATGTGCACCGCTCTTTCGGGGTCGAAACGTTGTGTTTCCGGTTGGGGGCGTTCCACTAGATAACCCACACACAAAGTCAAAATTGTCTGCATTGTAGAAAATTCATGAAAAGCTACAAATTTGGTCTTAATTTTATTTTTTTTATTTTTTTAGGCATACGGTTAAAAATGAGGTGGAGGTTAGGTTGGAAATCACATTTTAAGAAGACAAATTGTATAAAATGGGCAGGGTTTAGGACTTTGTGGCTGTGGTAGCTAATGAAAATAGCTGGCGCTGGTTGTGTCGCAAGCTTTTACCTTCCTTTCGAACGGGGAAAAAGTTGTTGGTGTACCACCCCCTAATGGTCACACAATGTATAACACCTTACTGGCTAGACTGGTCATAGATAAGGATAGAGGCCTCTAGTGGCAAAAAAGGCTATTTATCATGGGCGGTGTCACTGAGGACTTCCACCATTTTAATATAATCAACTGGGTGGGACTTCTAACTTCATTGGCTGATCCATGTCCAACCGGGACATCAGGAAGGATCAGACAATCGTGAAAAAGGAAATGGATTACTTCAGAACGGATTGTCTCAATGGTACTGCCCATTGGCTAGATTGTAAACTCTCCTTCCAGACATTAAGCATCTCCAATCCAAAATTAAATCTAAAATCGGCTTCCTATTTCGCAACAAAGCAACCTTCACTCATGCTGACCAACATACCCTCGTAAAACTGACCATCCTACCGATCCTCGACTTCGGCGATGTCATCTATGAAATAGCCTCCAACACTCAACTCAACATATTAGATGTAGTCTATCACAGTACCATAATTTTGTCACCAAAGCCCCATATACTACACACCACTGCGACCTGTATGCTCTCGTTGGCTGGCCCTCGCTTCATTCTCGTCGCCAAACCCACTGGCCCCAGGTCATCTATAAGTCTTTGCTAGGTAAAGCTCCGCCTTATCTCAGCTCACTGGTCACCATAGCAGCACCCACCCGTAGCACACGCTCCAGCAGGTATATCTCACTGGTCACCCCCAAAGCTAATTCATCATTTGTCCGCCTTTCCTTCCAGTTCTCTGCTGCCAATGACTGGAACGAACTGCAAAAATCACTGGCGCTGGAGACTCGTATCTCCCTCTCCAACTTTAAGCACCAGCTGTCAGAGCAGCTCACAGATCACTGCACCTGTACATAGCCCATCTGTAAACAGCCCATCCAACTACATCCTCCCCATACTGTATTTATTTATTTATCTTGCTCCTTTGCACCCCAGTATCTCTACTTGTACATTCGTCTACCATTCCAGTGTTTAATTGCTATATTGTAATTACTTCGCCACCATGGCCTATTTATTGCCTTCCCGCCCTTATCTTACCTCATTTGCACTCACTGTATATAGACTTTTCTTTTTTCTACTGTATTATTGACTGTATGTTTGTTTATTCCATGTGTAACTCTGTGTTGTTGTATGTGTCGAACTGCTGTGCTTTATCTTGGTCAGGTCGCAGTTGTAAATGAGAACTTGTTCTCAACTAGCCTACCTGGTTAAATAAAGGTGAAATAAATAAAACTAATAATAATAATAATAAATCTGTCACAGACACAAGGATGAGTCCTCTATCTACCTCTATGAGACTGGTACATTTTGATTGAAATCAAGAAGAACAGCAGATTCAGCACAGTTGCCTGCAACACACAGCAGACATTGTGGAGTACAGGTCCAATCTATTTAATAGATTTGATAATAATATAAGATTACATGGTCATCATAATGTGAATAATTGCTGTACTAATATGAATACTACTAATAATAATTGCTGTACTAATATTACTGATACTAATAATTGTTGTACTAATATGAAAACGGATACTAATAATTGCTGTACTAATATGAATACTACTAATAATAATTGCTGTACTAATATGAATACTACTAATAATAATTGCTGTACTAATATGAATACTGATACTAATAACTGCTATACTAATATTACTGATACTTATCATTTCTGTACTAATATGAAAACTGATACTAATAATTTCTGTACTAATATGAATACTACTAATAATAATTGCTGTACTAATATGACACTACTAATAATAATTGCTGTACTAATATGAATATTGATACTAATAATTTCTGTACTAATATGAATACTACTAATAATAATTGCTGTACTAATATGAATACTGATACTAATAACTGCTATACTAATATTACTGATACTTATCATTTCTGTACTAATATGAAAACTGATACTAATAATTTATGTACTAATATGAATACTACTAATAATAATTGCTGTACTAATATGAACACTACTAATAATAATTGCTGTACTAATATGAATACTACTACTAATAATTGCTGTACTAATATGAATACTGATACTAATAACTGCTATACTAATAATTGCTGAACTAATATGAAAACTAATAATAATAGATGTACTAATATGAATACTAATAATAATAATTGATGTACTAATATGAATACTAATAATAATAATTGCTGTACTAATATGAATACTGACACTAATAATTGCTGTACTAATATGAATATTGATACTAATAATTGCTGTACTAATATGAATACTACTACTAATAATTGCTGTACTAATATGAAAAGTACTACTAATAATTGCTGTACTAATATGAAAACTGATACTAATATTTGATGTACTAATATGAAAACTGATACTAATAATTGCTGTACTAATATGAATACTAATACTAATAATTGCTGTACTAATATTACTGCTACCAATAATTTCTGTACTAATATGAATACTACTAATAATAATTGCTGTACTAATATGAATACTACTACTAATAATTGCTGTACTAATATGAATACTACTAATAATAATTGCTGTACTAATATGAATACTACTAATAATAATTGCTGTACTAATGCAACTACAGTATGTCATCTTTTGTTATCCACATCACCTTCAGCATCTCTTTTTGATTTTAATTTCTAGAAGGAGAAACATGAAATGGAGAGGGGGGTTCTTTGGGGTATGGGAGTTCTCAGTGTACAGAGGTGAGAGGGCGGGAGGTGGGGTAGGTACTACAAATCTCTGAAAAACAATCCCCCTTTCATGTATATCTCAGTGCTCCTGCCCCCCGCCCCCCCTCAAAAAAATCCCCTCCTCCCCTTTTTCTCCCTTCCCCTGTTCCCCTTCTCCTGTCCCCCTTTCCCCTGTACCCCCTTCCCCTGTCCTCCCTTCCCCTGTCACACCATCCCCCTTCTCCTGTCCCCCCTTCTCCTGTTCCCCTTCCTCTGTTCCCCTTCTCCTGTCCCCCTTTCCACCACCCCACCCCCTATTCCTGTCTCCCCCCTGCACATGGACGCATGCACTCAGGCACATACACACTCTGACACCCCTTCTTTCAGCCCCTCCTGTATGCACCGCTGCTGTCCTCCTGATGACAAATGAATTTGCATATTTTTTTTCCCCCAGAGAGGCCTCAATAGAATGCATAAATACACTGGTGGTGGGCTGTCTTATCCCCCTACTCTGCTTTCCTTGCTTCTCTTCTCCCATCTTCACCTCTCCTTTCCTTGTCTCTCTTCTCCCATCTTCACCTCTCCTTCTCCCATCTTCTCATCTCCGTTCCTCTCCTCTCCTTTCCTCTCCTCTTCTCTCCTTTCCTCCCTGTGCTTCATGGACAGGCTGGCTGGCTTTCTGTCATTATACTACCGGTGCTGCTGCTACTGCTGCTACATGGGACAGATGACAGTATAATAGCCAGACAGAGACAAGTGGGGCTCTGGATAAAAGTTGCCCTTAGGTACAGATCTGGGATCAGTTTCTGCTCCCTGAATCCTACTCGTAGATATGAGCGGTGGAATTGCCCCTCCCCCTAATTTGTGTTCCTTTGTTAAAGAAAAAAAAACTGGACTGTATTTATTCTTATATGTCAAATAAGTCTATTAGGTCCCTCCCCTCAATTGTTCCTATTGGGCGAACATATCCCCTCCCTCCATTTTTAATTGCACTCTGCTAGAATGTATTCCTATGGCAAATTCTGATTGGTGCCACCCTTCGATTGTTCTGTAGGTCTAAGGGTATCAATGTAACCTCGAAAGAAAATGGAGACGCTTGACATAACAGCAGGCAACAGAGTATGCATACAGGCCCTGGTACATAGAAATTGATTGTAGAAATATACATCAAGGATGGTTGAGTTTAAGATGATGATAATGATGCCAACAAATGTGGCTAACAAACAGCAAATTAATATCAGAATGTGAAAGGAAAGCTTCATCCTCCTCACAACCATAATTACATCACCACCACCACCATCATCACCATCATGATCATCACCACCATCATCACCACCATCATCACCATCATCATCACCATCCATCACCATCATCATCACCATCATCATCACCATCATCATCACCATCATCATCACCATCATCACATCATTATCATCACCACCAGCATCATCATGATCACTACCATCATCATCACCACCATCATCACCATCATCATCACCATCATGATCATCACCATCATCATCACCATCATCACCATCATCACCATCATACATCATACATCATCACATCATTATCATCACCACCAGCATCATCACCATCATCACCATCATACATCATCACATCATTATCATCACCACCACCATCGTCACATCATCATCATCATCATCATCATCATCATCATCATCATCATCATCATCATCATCATCATCATCATAATCATCATCATCATCATCATCATCATCATCACCACCACCACCATCATCATCACCATCATCATCATCATCATCATCATCATCATCATCATCATCATCATCATCATCATCATCACCACCACCATCATCATCATCACCATCATCACCACCAGCACCATCATTTCAAACAGCATCATCATCACCTTAAGCATCATCAGACCACCAGTCATCACCCCCACCACCATCATCACCATCATGTCATCAAATCATCATCAACATCATCATTATCATCACCATCATGATCACCATCAAACAGCATCATCAACACCTTCAGCATCACCAGCACCATCATCATCATCATCCCCATCATCACCACCACCATCATCATCACCCCCACCATTACCATCAGCATCATCATCACTACCATCTTCATCACCAGCATCCTCCTCATCATCATCACCATCATTATCATCAGCATCATCATCATAATCACCATCATCCTCATCACCACCATCACCAACATCATCATCACCATCATCATCATCATCATCATCATCATCATCATCACCAACATCATCATCACCATCATGATCACCAGCATCACCATTATCATCATCATTACATCATAATCACCACCATCAACATTATCACTATCATTAACTTCATCATCCCCACCATCATTATCATCACTATAATCATCATCACTACCATCATCATTGAGCATCAAAGATCATCACCACCACCATGATTTTATCATCATCACCAGCATCATTATCGATGACACATTATTGGTCTCTTCAATCAATCCATGGATTGATCTTATTGTAATAGAATGTACCTAATAAATGTACCTCGAAGCCAGTTCCACACAATTTCTTCATTGTTCCCTCTTATCAGAGACTGATTTAGACCTGGGACACCAGTTGTGTACAAATAATTATCATATATAACAGAAAAGCAGCAGGCTCTGGACCTCGTAGGTTAATTAAGATTGGAATACCCCATGGGCTGTGGCATTCAATACAGTTCTATTCATAGGAGCGCGAGCGCATGTGATAATTGGAACATTGGGTTGCAACATACACGCATAGGCGACTGTAAGCGCGTTGACATCAAAGATATTTTAGTAGGTCTCCCGCGATGCTCTTGCTTGTATCCTAATAAATGTATTCAAAAGGTTTGGCCTTTAGCTACATTGTAACAAAACGTACAGTTACAATAGCAGAAAAATAACGGTACAAAGTAACGGTTCGAGTCAGAGCTGTAGCCTGTTGCGCGTCTCACCGCTTCATGTAGCCAGAAGAGCGCACATGAAACAGGTTGTTATGTTTGTGGTGCGCCCACTGATAGCAATATACCCCATGTGCATTAAATTAACCTATGCGAATAAATACTATTGTATGTATCTTAAACAATCACTATTAACACAGTAAACGCCATCTCGTATCGAAAAGCAGCGCGATGGCGGCTTAAGTAGGCTAAACAATTAGACAGTCATTGATACACCTGCATTGATAGCAGTGTATCTTGTGTGTAGCCTATAGCCTATTGATTGGGTCAAAAACAAATGCCAAATTATCTAAAATTCCTTCCACATTACATATCAACCTATCAAGAGGTCGCTCAAACACTTTTCTTGTATTCCTATTTAAAACCCACCATCCTAATCTTAAATGAACAACGTCATAATTTGCTAATAAAGTTAACATTGGGTGGTGTGAATAGTCAATGGTTGTGATTGATGATCGGGGTAAACGCTCACCAACACCCGTATCGCGTTCACTTTTACCTCTCTGTAGCTCACTAGAAGGCTCCACGTTGCCCCATTCATTTGCTACACTGTGTTCAAAACACATAACTCAATTCTATAGCAAACACACTACTACACTATCGAGCGAGCTGCGCGCCCCAAGCTCAGCACCAGCAACATGTTTCGTATCACCGCGCCACTGAAAACTCCGGTGACGTTTCTCAAAAAAATAGCCAATGGCGCATCGTCTGATATTAGGGCAATGAAAAAGTTATATCCAATCAGACGTGCGATACACTTGGCGGTGGCCAATGGGGGACGAGCACCATCGACAGTAATGTTACAGAAGCTAAGACTGAAGACACTGCGTATCGCTGGTAATTCCACATACAGCCATTGCAGTGCATTGAGATACAGCGGCAGCCGCTTTGGTAAGTATCAGGCACGAAAAAAATGTTAAGTCTCGGTAAGGATGAAAGTGATAAGAAAATACAGAAATACCTCAGAAATGTATTGACCACGTTTGAATGTTAGGTTGGAAACAATTTTGTGATGTTTCATTCGAAGCGAACGTAAAAAAAAAAAAAAAAGAAATTTAGCCAGCTAACGTTACTTACTGTACAGTAAGCACACATTAGCCGCTCGTTGGAAAAAAGGAGAAAGCAAAATTAATCGGTGGAATTTCAATACAAACGTGGATTTCCTTGAATGCAAATTATTGTATTAATTCATGTCAGGTAAGTGTTGCATTGTTATGATAAAATGTGGTTTATTTATCGAATTAAAAATCAAGTAATGTCCAGCGGACAGCTGGCTATGTAATATTAGCGCACAAACATGTCCATGGTGGAAGACACGGTTCATGGTATGAGCTCCAGCCCATAAGCTAGCCATTGCAGTGTTACGAGGCTGTGATGCCTCTCATGCGAAGATGAAATCGTGGGAAAATCGAAAATAAAAATATAGAAAACATTGTGGGGGGGAAAAAAAGCTGTTAATAGTTATTTTTCACCAATCGCCTCATAAAAGAGTGAAAAAAATTACCTCAGGAATCTGCGCTTTACTGTAATGGCTGACTGTTCTCGCATAGGAAAACATGCAGACAGCCATACAAGCGCAGTTCACTTCAACTTTTTCCAACCGTGATTTCTCACCAAACACGTATAAAACTGCACAATCTAACGATTGGAAATTAAAGTCCCATCTGTCCTTGTTCCAACGACAGTATTTTTTTATTTTTCCGTCGAGATTAAAGGGTTGAAATCACAGATTGAAATAAGGTGGGTACCCGTGGTTGCGCTGCCCTCTACTGTATGCAATGTAATGGGCAAAGATTTAACTAACCCAAGATAAACCACAGCCTGTTGTTTCCAATGGGAGCAAATGAATCATAGTGGGCAGAACAAGCAAGGAGGTGGGCAGAGCAAAGCACAAGTTAGCAAGATCCCATTGGCACGTTGTAGCATTTATTTGCATATTTCCGTTAGAGAACGCCTACTATGAAGTGCGCGTGTGCAATAACTCCATTCGCCCATGAAGTCGTTCTAAACAACGCAATTTTATGAAACTCAGCAACGGGTAAAGTCTATAAAACATAGTCCAATCTGTTCTTTACATATTCTAGTAATGGGAACAAAATACTTTATTGAGATCAAATGTTTCATTGATTAGAAAATGTGCAGAATGTTGGACAAATCCATCTCACTCCATCTTCTCCCACTGCCGGTCACTAGGCTTCCTCTCATCACCATATTTGGTGGCGAGTGGAATTGCTTGCTGGATTTGTACATCCGGTGAAACATCTGGTTCATTGTTCTATCTGTGTAATGGGGTCGTCACTAGTTACCATAGCCAAAAAGTCCTAAACCCCGCCTATTTCTACAATTTATCTTCTTAAAGTATTATCTTAAACCTAACCATAACCACACTGATAACCTTATGCCTAACAATGACCTTCCATTAAGACCAAAAAGCGCATTTTTGTTTTCACTAATTTTACGATTGACAATTTTTGATTTTGTGGCTGTGGTATCTAGTGTAAACCGTGTAATGGCTGTGCATTGACACAAAGAGAAGGAGCCATATTCTCCATGTTAGTGGATGAAGACAAGCGGCCATTCCGAGCTAATAGGAAACTAACTCAACACAGCCCGCACATAGGCATAGCACAGACCCAGTGTATTGCTATAAACGGCGGCTAATGCAATAGGAATCTACCGGGGAAAAGTATTGTCATGCTCGCGGGCTTTGTCAACATGTTTGTCGATTAATAAAGCGACCGGGAATGCGGGTCGAGACATTTCAGGGCGACTTTCTTTCACGAAGAAGGCATTCTTACAAAATGGAAGAAGAAATATTGCCGTCGTTGTTGACCTCCTTTTCCTCAACGAGAAGCCTATGCGCCATTACTACTTCACTCGGCAGATAGAAAGGCATTGCTTTGTTACAACACAGATGTACTGTATAGCTACCAGTAATATACAATAGGAAATATTAGGGATTTTTTCCCAATTTTTATGATTTTTTTTCAAACGTTGCCAAATCGAGTTTAGAGTGAAAGGGAAGCATCTTTTAACGTTATTTTGTGGGTTTTATGGTATTTTTCTCGATTTTTCGGAGTTTGTTTTTCTGAGGAATATATTTCTGTAGACTTAAATGCACTATAATTTTAACATTATACACGAATTAATCAGAAACGTGGCGATACGTATTTCTCATTTTCTTTCCGCTTTAGTGCGTGAAACATTTCAAATATTTGCATACATATACAGAATAGTATCCAATGTTGCACGCATTTTTATCTAGACTGAGAACTTCTGTAACGTTCTGTAGCTAAAATTCAAATAATCGAATGACAAGCATTCTGCATTAAATAAAAAATATCAACTGTGACTAATTTAAGTCAACAAAAATGCATGAAAATAGTTTTAATTAAATTGTATTAAAAAGTTACATTTCTCATGATTTTTGACCAGTAAAAATAACGGATGCGTTTTCGGCAAAGGGCACTGTCCCTGTGACAAACACTCTAGAAAAGGGTTTGTTTTCCACAAACGTATCGTCAAGCAGACAGAACGAACGAACCAGAGGTGTTTATTCGCAGAGGGCTGCGTTTACAGTTCTGATGCCAAGAGTGAGGGAAGGAAACCGTCTTTAGTGCAGGCTGGTAGGGGGATCCAAATGATTAGAAAATGAATAATCAAAATCAATAACCAATACTATATTATTTAATGTCTTCAACCCATTTATCAAAGCAAATCTAATTAACTCAGTTACAACAAATATTTGTAATAAGTTGAGAAAGGGGTTCCAGCTGTGTGTAATATACACCTGGGTCTGTGAGGGCCCTTAGTCAGGTAGTCAATTTAAACCATGAGGCGCAAAGAGCTTTCAGAAGAGTTCAGGGATAAAGTTGTAGATCGGCACAGATTAGGGGAAGGTTATAAGAAAATTTCCCATACATTGAGTATCCCATTGGGTACAGTCAGGTCAATCATTAAGAAGTGGAAGGTGTATGGCACCACTGAGACTCTGCCCAGATCAGGACGGCCTTCCAAAATAAGCAGTTGGGCGAAAAGGATTCTTGCTCTGGAACTCACCATGAGGCCAACTGCCTCGTTGAAAGAGCTGCAGAGTTCCATGGCTGAGATGGGAGAAAATGTCCATGAATCAACTATAGCTCGATCATTCGCCAAATGTAGCCGGTATGGCCGATCGGAAAGAAGGAGAACATTACAGAAAGCAAACAGCGATCTCCAATCACGTGCAGAGTTTGCAGAAAAGCATTTAGGTGACACTTTAAAAAAAAAAATATATATATATATATATGGCAGTAAATAGTTTTTCTGTCAAAAAATACTGAATAAAATGACCTACAATGTTTATAATATTTAACGTTGTTAACTTTTTCTTTGCCTGTTTTGCTAATTTCTAAAACATCTCCTTTTTAGATATTGAGATGGGGAAAGATCCAAGGAAGCCGAGGGGCAAGATGTCCTCCTATGCCTACTTTGTCCAGACCTGTCGGGAGGAGCACAAGAAGAAACACCCAGAAGCTTCCGTCAACTTCTCAGAGTTCTCCAAGAAGTGCTCTGAGAGATGGAAGGTAAGTATGGAACACATCTCAGCTGTGATTGATTGGCACCCTTTTGAATTATTCCCAATTTAGTACACTGCTTTTGACCAGCACCCCGCATGGGCCCTGGTCAAAAGTAATGCACTAAATAGGGAATATAGTGCCGTTTTGGGAGCCAGCCCCTTTAGTTGAAACTGTCCTGTACCACTATCAATCCCTTGATAGTTGTCTTTGGTACAACTTAGTTTCACATGAATGGTATCACAGCTAAGTTGTTCCATACTTATTTGCCACCCCTTGTGTATCATTCTCTTGTAAACGTTGTCTTCCTCTACCACTGTGTGTTGCCCCTAACTGACACAAAACACACGCTTCACTATTGGCATCTTACCACCAGTGTTTACTACGTGTACTTAAATACCTTCTTCGTGTTGTTGTTCTTCTCTCAAGACCATGTCCGCCAAGGAGAAGGGGAAGTTTGAGGATCTGGCCAAACTGGACAAGGTGCGATATGAGAGGGAGATGAGGAGCTACATTCCTCCCAAGGGAGAGAAGAAGAAGAGGTTCAAGGACCCCAACGCCCCCAAGAGACCATCGTGAGTACTGCCTGACAGAAAAAGACAGTCATCTCCCCCCCCATGGCTCATGTCTCAGAGAAGCATGTCTAAAGTAAATTAATGAAATAATTACTTTAATAAAATAATGAACAATAAACGTGATTTGAATTGGATTACATTTGAATAAAACAACTACTGCATTTAATGCACCCATTTAACACCACAATTAAAATCAGGGTGTCCCATGTTTTGGCAACAACAATCAATTCATGATATCCAAACAACATTAGTAAGAATTCTCTTTCCTTTCTTCCACCGCCGTCTCTCCCATCCTCCAGGTCTGCGTTCTTCATCTTCTGCGCTGACTTCAGACCCCAGGTGAAGGGGGAGACCCCGGGCCTGTCTATCGGTGATGTGGCCAAGAAGCTGGGAGAGAAGTGGAACAACCTAACAGCGGAGGACAAGGTACCCTATGAGAAGAAGGCTTCCAAGCTGAAGGAGAAGTACGAGAAGGTAAACAAACAACCCTTTTTTGTTCCTTCGTCAATTTGGAGGACCTGTAACACAGTGCAGTCAGACGGGTGTATACTGAGGGCTGTGTCTAATTTGGACTTTCTCGTAGTTCATGTCAATAGTGTGACAATTCAAGTTCGACTTGTGGATTTCAACATGGGGTTCGGGCCCCAAGTAACCGACAATAAATTCTACAGTTTGATTAGAAACACCTTGATGTTAACAGTCGAAAATATCTATTACTAACACCAGGGGTGTAATTGTTTTTGCAACGTAAACTAGCATTTCTATTGGCCAGAATCAGGTAAGTCCCTCCCTCCGTATGCTGATCCTGTCCAATAGAAATACAAGTTTTTGTTCTAAAATTGGAACATTTTGCAACTGTTTGGAGTAATGATTAAACCCCAGTCATCTGAAACACTAGCCACGTGTCATTCACAAAATCTCTCCTTATTCTCAGGACATCACTGCGTACCGCAACAAGGGTAAGGTGCCGGTCAGCATGCCAGCGAAGGCCGCCGCACCCGCCAAGGACGACGACGACGATGATGACGACGACGATGATGAGGATGACGATGATGACGATGATGAGGATGACGAGTAGATTACCGTTGTTACGTATAGCACTTACAATGTCTTGTTTATAAAGCATTTAACTCCCCCCCCTCTTGTACACACAACACTTACTGAAAACAAAACAACATTTTAAAAAAAAAAATGAAAAAAAGACACAAAAAACCTGTACCAAAAAAAAACACAAAACAAAATCGTAACCGCTGTGTATAAGAATCGTTTTTAAGCTGTACAGTTTTTTTTCTCCTTTTCTACAACAGTGTCATTTGTGTTTGTCTAGTGTTCTTCTCTTCCAGTGGTAGGTACTATTTATACCACTTATCCCTGGGCTGCATCCCAAATGAAACCCTATTCCCTATTTAGTTCACTATGAGACTCTGGTCAAAAGTAGTGTACTATATAGGGAAAGGGTTGCCATTTGGTACGCATACTTTACCTGGTACAGTTTTAAAGCGGTTGTAAAAAATTTAAAAAAAACACACAAAAAAAATTGTCTGGGGAAACCGATGGGTCTATTTTCCCGATGTAGCAATGCACAGCAGCACACTACCTAGTTTATACGTGGGGGTCCTAGAAGTTCTGTTTTCAATGGCCGGTGTATTTGTTCTCTTCTTTTAGATACCGTATTATCAAGGTTATTTTACTGTACTGTTTGAATACCACTGTAATTACAACGACAACAACAAAGGATTACATCTGTTTTGGTTGATTCTGAATTGCTTCTGACATCAATAAACATTTTTTTTAATATATATATATTTTTAATTATTATTAAATGTTTTCTTGTAGATGGAGCACCACTAGATGATTATCATGGTTAATATATACAAATCATACTGTTCCTGTTTTTTTCCGGCCTTTGGTTTTGTCGTACGGACGTTTGAATAGAATGGGCGAGGATGGAAGTCGTAACTCAAGCCAATGCAGCTATAGCTCATCAATGAACTCGTCTGATGTAGGGTCAACTGATTCTGTATTGACTATATTATCCACAGGGTTCCTCCCAGGAGGAATGTCATCTTCACTGCTATGTCACACACACACACACTCTCTCTTTCTCACACTCTCACACAGTGGAAAAATATCAGAGGGTAAATATATGAGAAAGGAGATTCCATCTCTCTCAGGATGGAGGCTTTACTGAATGAACTCGTCTGATGTAGGGTCAACTGATTCTGTATTGACTATATTATCCACAGGGTTCCTCCCAGGAGGAATGTCATCTTCACTGCTATGTCAACACAAGTGTCTAATTGACAGCCAGACAATAATACATTCAGTCATGAATGGTCCTTATGGGTTGTCCTGTCTGGGAATTAATCATAGCTGTGATGCCGTGTTCACGTGCCAGTCGGGAACTCTTGACATTTACGACTTGGTAAGTGGTTGAATGCGTCACGTGTACAATTGCAAATAGTTAGCAAGTTGGACATTTCAAGAGTTTCCTAGTTCTGTCGAGCACGTGAACGTGACGAAGAGTGTCAAATCTGGGAGTAATCATGGCTCAAGAGTGTCGTAGGCACGCTTGGGAATAGTGCTTTACAGAAGCTTACGCACACATTATGTTTGACTAGTGTCTCCTGTGTCTAGGAAGCCTGCAGTGCCCCTGTCTAGTTGCTGTGGTGTAGACTAGTCAGTTGGACCTAAAACAAGAGAAGAGACCTATTTCCTTTTACTGCCCTGTATTTGACCAGGGCCCATAGTGCCCTGTATTTGACCAGGGTCCATAGTGCCCTGTATTTGACCAGGGTCCATAGTGCCCTGTATTTGACCAGCGTCCATAGTGCCCTGTATTTGACCAGGGTCCATAGTGCCCTGTATTTGACCAGGGTCCATAGTGCCCTGTATTTGACCAGGGTCCATAGTGCCCTGTATTTGACCAGGGTCCATAGTGCCCTGTATTTGACCAGGGCCCATAGTGCCCTGTATTTGACCAGGGCCCATAGTGCCCTGTATTTGACCAGGGTCCATAGTGCCCTGTATTTGACCAGGGTCCATAGTGCCCTGTATTTGACCAGGGCCCATAGTGCCCTGTATTTGACCAGGGCCCATAGTGCCCTGTATTTGACCAGGGTCCATAGTGCCCTGTATTTGACCAGGGTCCATAGTGCCCTGTATTTGACCAGCGTCCATAGTGCCCTGTATTTGACCAGGGTCCATAGTGCCCTGTATTTGACCAGGGTCCATAGTGCCCTGTATTTGACCAGGGTCCATAGTGCCCTGTATTTGACCAGGGTCCATAGTGCCCTGTATTTGACCAGGGTCCATAGTGCCCTGTATTTGACCAGGGTCCATAGTGCCCTGTATTTGACCAGGGTCCATAGTGCTCTGTATTTGACCAGGGTCCATAGTGCCCTGTATTTGACCAGGGTCCATAGAGCCCTGTATTTGACCAGGGTCCATAGTGCCCTGTATTTGACCAGAGTCCATAGTGCCCTGTATTTGACCAGGGTCCATAGTGCCCTGTATTTGACCAGGGCCCATAGTGCCCTGTATTTGACCAGGGTCCATAGAGCCCTGTATTTGACCAGGGTCCATAGTGCCCTGTATTTGACCAGGGTCCATAGTGCCCTGTATTTGACCAGGGTCCATAGTGCCCTGTATTTGACCAGGGTCCATAGTGCCCTGTATTTGACCAGGGTCCATAGTGCCCTGTATTTGACCAGGGTCCATAGTGCCCTGTATTTGACCAGGGTCCATAGAGCCCTGTATTTGACCAGGGTCCATAGTGCTCTGTATTTGACCAGGGTCCATAGTGCCCTGTATTTGACCAGGGTCCATAGTGCCCTGTATTTGACCAGGGTCCATAGTGCCCTGTATTTGACCAGGGTCCATAGTGCCCTGTATTTGACCAGGGTCCATAGTGCCCTGTATTTGACCAGGGTCC
This sequence comes from Oncorhynchus keta, assembly GCF_023373465.1. NCBI lineage: Eukaryota > Metazoa > Chordata > Actinopteri > Salmoniformes > Salmonidae > Oncorhynchus > Oncorhynchus keta. The sequence goes on from NC_068426.1 coordinate 8,346,420, forward strand.
ATAGTGCTCTGTATTTGACCAGGGTCCATAGTGCCCTGTATTTGACCAGGGTCCATAGTGCCCTGTATTTGACCAGGGTCCATAGTGCCCTGTATTTGACCAGGGTCCATAGTGCCCTGTATTTGACCAGGGTCCATAGTGCCCTGTATTTGACCAGGGCCCATAGTGCCCTGTATTTGACCAGGGTCCATATTGCCCTGTATTTGACCAGGGTCCATAGTGCCCTGTATTTGACCAGGGTCCATAGTGCCCTGTATTTGACCAGGGCCCATAGTGCTCTGTATTTGACCAGGGTCCATAGTGCCCTGTATTTGACCAGGGTCCATAGTGCCCTGTATTTGAATTTGTATGTATTATGTATTATGGATCATTAGTAACTGCCAAGGCAGCAGCTACTCTTCCTAGGGTCCATTTAAATGCAGTAACCAACAGGGTGTAATGCAGTAACCAACAGGGTGTAATGTAGTAATCAACAGGGTGTAATGTAGTAACCAACAGGGTGTAATGCAGTAACCAACAGGGTGTAATGCAGTAACCAACAGGGTGTAATGCAGTAATCAACAGGGTGTAATGCAGTAACCAACGGGGTGTAA